>NW_028122573.1:0-99140 GCF_965194805.1 Balaenoptera borealis | reverse complement strand
GGACCCCCTGCCTGAAGTGACCCTGCGTCCAGGAGAATGTCGGCTTGCGTTCCGACTGAAACTAAAGCCCAGTTCCTCGGGTAACACTGCAGGCTTTTGAAGAGCCATGGGCCCGGAGGCTTAGCTGGCGCATTCCTTGGTTGAGGAAGTTCACTATTTGCAGAACACCCTGCTTCGAGAAGTTGATTCAGGGAAGGAACCACTGGGTAACCTGTGTCTCTATGGACTTGTTAGAAAGCACAGGGATGTATGCTGCGTGTGCCCATGGAAATGGGGCCTGATGGAACTAGCCTTGCTTTCCCATTTTGAAAGCTCCATTCATGCTGCCTTGAAGCTACTTGAAATTGACTGCTGTTGACAGGCCACTAGCCACTGTAGGCATGGCTCTGGGAAGAAAATGAGTTTTCTCTAGGTAAGCCGGGTGCTTCGATGGCCGGGGTGGAGCTCATCCTGCCACGCTCTAGAGCTAAAGGGATACTCAAGGTGAGTACTGGCCTCGAGGTAAGTCCCTGAGTAGCCGCGCAGAAAGGTAGGCATGCAGCTCTTACCATGAGGTCTTAGTCGCTGTTCTGCTTTATTTTTTAAGTTTTATTGTTTTTTTAAGATTGATTTATTGATTGATTGATTGCTATGTTGGGTCTACGTTTCTGTGCTAGGGCGTTCTCCAGTTGCGGTAAGTGGGGCCACTCTTCATCACGGTGCGTAGGCCTCTCACTATGGCGGTCTCTCTTGTTGCGGAGCACAGGCACCAGAGGCGCAGGCTCAGTAGTTGTGGCTCAAGGGCCCAGTTGCTCCGCGGCCTGTGGGATCCTCCCAGACCAGGGCTCGAACCCGTGTACCCTGCATTGGCAGACAGATTCTCAACCAGTGCGCCACCAGGGAAGCCCCTGTTCTGCTTTATTTTAAAGGAAGTACCCTTTTCTGGACTCCTAGGCCCCTCGGGTGTGCATCATTTTCCCTCCAATATCAGTGAGTGCCTCCAGACCCCTGTGGGCCTGCTGAGCAACATCGAGGCCCTAAGGTCGGTCCCTCGGAGGCCCTCTGTGTATGCCGAGTGATGGGCAAAACCCTGCACGTTCCTTAAGGAGAGCTACATTTCCAGAGGACTGGAGCAGCCTCAGGACCACATTTCTAGCCAGTGCGACGTGTCATGGAAGTGTTCGTCACGGCCCCCTTCTGAGCTGCCATGAGAACACACTCTGCTTAGGATTCTTCGAGGACCTCGTTCCTGAAGTCACTCTGCTCGAGGAGAAAGTCAGCATCCTACCATGCTGTGGCGCTAACGGAACACTCAGTGTGAGCAGTTGTCTCGAGGTAAGGCTCTGAATTGCCATGCAGAAGCGGAGGCGTGCAGCATTTTCCATGAGGCCGTAGTCGCTGCTCTGCATTGTTTTAATGTCAGTACGCTTTGCAGGACATCTTAGAACCCCGCGTGGGCACCCTATTCGCTGCAAGAACACTGAGTACCCTCAGGCCCCCATGGGCCTGCTAAGCCACATCCAGGCCCGTAGCCCTTCGGAGGCACTCTGTGTATGCCGAGTGTAGGGCAACAGACTGCAATCTTTCTTGGGACAGCTTGATTTCCTCAACACTCCCACAGGTCGACGATCCCCTTTGTAGCAGGTCCAAGATACCGTGCAAGTGTGACTCATTGCCCTAGTCTGAGCTGCACTGAGAATAACCCTCGGCTTCGCATTCCATCTGGGACCCCCTGTCTGAAGTCACCCTGCCTCCAGGAGAATGTCGGCTTGCGTTCCGACTGCAACTAAAGCCCAGTTCCTCGTGTAACACTGCAGGCTTTTGAAGAGCCACGGGACCGGAGGCTTAGCAGAGGCATTCCTTGGTTGAGGCAGTTCGCTATTTGCAGAACACCCTGCTTCGAGGACTTGATTCAGGGAAGGAACCACTGGGTAACCTGTGTCTCTTTGGACTTGTTAGAAAGCACAGGGATGTATGCTGCGTGTGCCCATGGAAATGGGGGCCTGATGGAACTAGCCTTGCTTTCCCATTTTGAAAGCTCCATTCATGCTGCCTTGAAGCTACTTGAAATTGACTGCTGTTGACAGGCCACTAGCCACTGTAGGCATGGCTGTGGGAAGAAAATGAGTTTTCTCTAGGTAAGCCGGGTGCTTCGATGGCCGGGGTGGAGCTCATCCTGCCACGCTCTAGAGCTAAAGGGAAACTCAACGTGAGTACTGGCCTCGAGGTAAGTCCCTGAGTAGCCGCGCAGAAAGGTAGCTGTGCAGACCTTTCCATGAGGTCCTAGTCGCTGTTCTGCTTTATTTTAGTTTATTTTTTTAAATTTTTATTGTTTTTTTAAGATTTATTGATTGATTGATTGATTGCTATGTTGGGTCTTCGTTTCTGTGCTAGGGCTCTCTCCAGTTGCGGTAAGTGGGGGCCACTCTTCATCGCCGTGCGTAGGCCTCTCGCTATTGCGGCCTCTCTTGTTGCGGAGCACAGGCTCCAGAGGCGCAGGCTCAGTAGTTGTGGCTCACGGGCCCAGTTGCTCCGCGGCCTGTGGGATCCTCCCAAGACCAGGGCTGGAACCCGTGTACCCTGCATTGGCAGGCAGATTCTCAACCAGTGCGCCACCAGGGAAGCCCCTGTTCTGCTTTATTTTAAAGGAAGTACACTTTTCAAGACTCCTAGGCCCCTCGGGTGTGCATCATTTTCCTTCCAAGATCAGTGAGTACCTCCAGAGCCCTGTGGGCCTGCTGAGCAACATCGAGGCCCAAAGGTCAGTCCCTCGGAGGCCCTCTGTGTATGCCAAGTGATGGGCAACACACTGCTCGTTCCTTAAGGAGAGCTACATTTTCAGAGCACTGGAACAGCCTCAGGACCACATTTCTACCCAGCGCGACGTGCCATGGATGTGTTCGTTATGGCCCCCGTGTGAGCTGCCATGATAAAACACTCTGCTCAGAATTCTTCGAGCACCTCGTACCTGAAGTCACTCTTCTCGAGGACAAAGTCAGCATCCTACCATGCTGTGTCGCTAACGGGACACTCAGCGTGAGCAGTTGTCTCGAGGTAAGGCCCTGAATGCCATGCAGAAGCGGACGCGTGCAGCAGTTTCCAGGAGGCCGTAGCCATTGCTCTGCATTATTTTAACGTCAGTACGCTTTCCAGGACATCTTGGAGCCCCGCGTGGGCACGCTATTCTCTGCAAGAACACTGAGTACCCTCCGCCCCCATGGGCCTGCTAAGCCACATCCAGGCCCGTAGCCCTTCGGAGGCACTCTGTGTATGCCGAGTGTAGGGCAACAGAGTGCACTCTTTCTTGGGACAGCTTGATTTCCTCAACACTCCCACAGGTCGACGATCCCCTTTGTAGCAGGTCCAAGATACCGTGCAAGTGTGACTCATTGCCCTAGTCTGAGCTGCACTGAGCATAACCCTCGGCTTCGCATTCCATCTGGGACCCCCTGCCTGAAGTCACCCTGCCTCCAGGAGAATGTCGTCTTGCGTTCCGAGTGCAAGTAAACCCCAGTTCCTCGTTTAACACTGCAGGCTTTTGAAGAGGCTCGGGCCCGGAGTCGTAGCTGGGGCGTTCCTTGGTTGAGGCAGTTCGCTATTTGCAGAACACCCTGCTTCGAGGAGTTGATTCAGGGAAGGAACCACTGGGTAACCTGTGTCTCTTTGGACTTGTTAGAAAGCACAGGGATGTATGCTGCGTGTGCCCGTGGAAATGGGGCCTGATGGAACTAGCCTTGCTTTCCCATTTTGAAAGCTCCATTCATGCTGCCTTGAAGCTACTTGGAATTGACAGCTGTTGACAGGCCACTAGCCACTGTAGGCATGGCTGTGGGAAGAAAATGAGTTTTCTCTAGGTAAGCCGGGTGCTTCGATGGCCGGGGTGGAGCTCATCCTGCCACGCTCTAGAGCTAAAGGAAACTCATCCTGAGTACTGGCCTCGAGGTAAGTCCCTGAGTAGCCACGCAGAAAGGTAGGCATGCAGCTCTTTCCATGAGGTCTTAGTCGCTGTTCTGCTTTATTTTAGTTTATTTTTTTTATTTTTTATTGTTTTTTTAAGGTTTATTGATTGATTGATTGATTGCTATGTTGGGTCTTCGTTTCTGTGCTATGGCTCTCTCCAGTTCCGGTAAGTGTGGGCCACTCTTCATCGCCGTGCGTAGGACTCTCACTATCGCGGCCTCTCTTGTTGTGGAGCACAGGCTCCAGAGGCGCAGGCTCAGTAGTTGTGGCTCACGGGCCCAGTTGCTCCGCGGCCTGTGGGATCCTCCCAAGACCAGGGCTCGAACCCGTGTACCCTGCGTTGGCAGGCAGATTCTCAACCAGTGTGCCACCAGAGAAGCCCCTGTTCTGCTTTATTTTAAAAGAAGTACACTTTTCAAGACTCCTAGGCCCCTCGGGTGTGCATCATTTTCCTTCCAATATCAGTGAGTACTTCCAGACCCCTGTGGGCCTGCTGAGCCACATCGAGGCCCAAAGGTCGGTCCCTCGGAGGCCTTCTGTGTATGCCGAGTGATGGGCAACACCCTGCACGTTTCTTAAAGGGAGCTACATTTCCAGAGCACTGGAAAAGCCTCAGGACAACACATCTAGCCAGTGCGACATGCCATGGAAATGTTCGTCATGGCCCCCGTCTGAGGGGCCATGAGAAAACACCCCGCTTAGAATTATTCGAGGACCTCGTACCTGAAGTCATTCTGCTCGAGGAGAAAGTCAGCATCCTACCATGCTGTGTCGCTAACGGGACATTCAGCGAGAGCACGTGCCTCAAGGTAAGGCCTTGAAGTGCCATGCAGAAGCAGAGGCGTGCAGCATTTTCCATGAGGCCGTAGCCGCTCCTCTGCATTGTTTTAACGTCAGTATGCTTTGCAGGACATCTAGGAACCCCGTGTGGGCACCCTATTCCCTGCAAGAACACTGAGTACCCTCAGGCCCCCATGGGCCTGCTAAGCCACATCCAGGCCCGTAGCCCTTCGGAGGCACTCTGTGTATGCCGAGTGTAGGGCAACAGACTGCACTCTTTCTTGGGACAGCTTGATTTCCTCAACACTCCCCCAGGTCGACGAACCGCTTTGTAGCAGGTCCAACATACCTTGCAAGTGTGACTCATTGCCCTAGTCTGAGCTGCACTGAGAATAACCCTCGGCTTCGCATTCCATCTGGGACCCCCTGCCTGAAGTGACCCTGCCTCCAGGAGAATGTCGGCTTGCGTTCCGACTGAAACTAAAGCCCAGTTCCTCGGGTAACACTGCAGGCTTTTGAAGAGCCATGGGCCCGGAGGCTTAGCTGGCGCATTCCTTGGTTGAGGAAGTTCACTATTTGCAGAACACCCTGCTTCGAGGAGTTGATTCAGGGAAGGAACCACTGGGTAACCTGTGTCTCTTTGGACTTGTTAGAAAGCACAAGGATGTATGCTGCGTGTGCCCATGGAAATGGGGCCTGATGGAACTAGCCTTGCTTTCCCATTTTGAAAGCTCCATTCATGCTGCCTTGAAGCTACTTGAAATTGACTGCTGTTGACAGGCCACTAGCCACTGTAGGCATGGCTCTGGGAAGAAAATGAGTTTTCTCTAGGTAAGCCGGGTGCTTCGATGGCCGGGGTGGAGCTCATCCTGCCACGCTCTAGAGCTAAAGGGATACTCAAGGTGAGTACTGGCCTCGAGGTAAGTCCCTGAGTAGCCGCGCAGAAAGGTAGGCATGCAGCTCTTACCATGAGGTCTTAGTCGCTGTTCTGCTTTATTTTTTAAGTTTTATTGTTTTTTTAAGATTGATTTATTGATTGATTGATTGCTATGTTGGGTCTACGTTTCTGTGCTAGGGCGTTCTCCAGTTGCGGTAAGTGGGGCCACTCTTCATCACGGTGCGTAGGCCTCTCACTATGGCGGCCTCTCTTGTTGCGGAGCACAGGCTCCAGAGGCGCAGGCTCAGTAGTTGTGGCTCACGGGCCCAGTTGCTCCGCGGCCTGTGGGATCCTCCCAGACCAGGGCTCGAACCCGTGTACCCTGCATTGGCAGACAGATTCTCAACCAGTGCGCCACCAGGGAAGCCCCTGTTCTGCTTTATTTTAAAGGAAGTACCCTTTTCAGGACTCCTAGGCCCCTCGGGTGTGCATCATTTTCCCTCCAATATCAGTGAGTGCCTCCAGACCCCTGTGGGCCTGCTGAGCAACATCGAGGCCCTAAGGTCGGTCCCTCGGAGGCCCTCTGTGTATGCCGAGTGATGGGCAAAACCCTGCACGTTCCTTAAGGAGAGCTACATTTCCAGAGGACTGGAGCAGCCTCAGGACCACATTTCTAGCCAGTGCGACGTGTCATGGAAGTGTTCGTCACGGCCCCCTTCTGAGCTGCCATGAGAACACACTCTGCTTAGGATTCTTCGAGGACCTCGTTCCTGAAGTCACTCTGCTCGAGGAGAAAGTCAGCATCCTACCATGCTGTGGCGCTAACGGAACACTCAGTGTGAGCAGTTGTCTCGAGGTAAGGCTCTGAATTGCCATGCAGAAGCGGAGGCGTGCAGCATTTTCCATGAGGCCGTAGTCGCTGCTCTGCATTGTTTTAATGTCAGTACGCTTTGCAGGACATCTTAGAACCCCGCGTGGGCACCCTATTCGCTGCAAGAACACTGAGTACCCTCAGGCCCCCATGGGCCTGCTAAGCCACATCCAGGCCCGTAGCCCTTCGGAGGCACTCTGTGTATGCCGAGTGTAGGGCAACAGACTGCAATCTTTCTTGGGACAGCTTGATTTCCTCAACACTCCCACAGGTCGACGATCCCCTTTGTAGCAGGTCCAAGATACCGTGCAAGTGTGACTCATTGCCCTAGTCTGAGCTGCACTGAGAATAACCCTCGGCTTCGCATTCCATCTGGGACCCCCTGTCTGAAGTCACCCTGCCTCCAGGAGAATGTCGGCTTGCGTTCCGACTGCAACTAAAGCCCAGTTCCTCGTGTAACACTGCAGGCTTTTGAAGAGCCACGGGACCGGAGGCTTAGCAGAGGCATTCCTTGGTTGAGGCAGTTCGCTATTTGCAGAACACCCTGCTTCGAGGACTTGATTCAGGGAAGGAACCACTGGGTAACCTGTGTCTCTTTGGACTTGTTAGAAAGCACAGGGATGTATGCTGCGTGTGCCCATGGAAATGGGGGCCTGATGGAACTAGCCTTGCTTTCCCATTTTGAAAGCTCCATTCATGCTGCCTTGAAGCTACTTGAAATTGACTGCTGTTGACAGGCCACTAGCCACTGTAGGCATGGCTGTGGGAAGAAAATGAGTTTTCTCTAGGTAAGCCGGGTGCTTCGATGGCCGGGGTGGAGCTCATCCTGCCACGCTCTAGAGCTAAAGGGAAACTCAACGTGAGTACTGGCCTCGAGGTAAGTCCCTGAGTAGCCGCGCAGAAAGGTAGCTGTGCAGACCTTTCCATGAGGTCCTAGTCGCTGTTCTGCTTTATTTTAGTTTATTTTTTTAAATTTTTATTGTTTTTTTAAGATTTATTGATTGATTGATTGATTGCTATGTTGGGTCTTCGTTTCTGTGCTAGGGCTCTCTCCAGTTGCGGTAAGTGGGGGCCACTCTTCATCGCCGTGCGTAGGCCTCTCGCTATTGCGGCCTCTCTTGTTGCGGAGCACAGGCTCCAGAGGCACAGGCTCAGTAGTTGTGGCTCACGGGCCCAGTTGCTCCGCGGCCTGTGGGATCCTCCCAAGACCAGGGCTGGAACCCGTGTACCCTGCATTGGCAGGCAGATTCTCAACCAGTGCGCCACCAGGGAAGCCCCTGTTCTGCTTTATTTTAAAGGAAGTACACTTTTCAAGACTCCTAGGCCCCTCGGGTGTGCATCATTTTCCTTCCAAGATCAGTGAGTACCTCCAGAGCCCTGTGGGCCTGCTGAGCAACATCGAGGCCCAAAGGTCAGTCCCTCGGAGGCCCTCTGTGTATGCCAAGTGATGGGCAACACACTGCTCGTTCCTTAAGGAGAGCTACATTTTCAGAGCACTGGAACAGCCTCAGGACCACATTTCTACCCAGCGCGACGTGCCATGGATGTGTTCGTTATGGCCCCCGTGTGAGCTGCCATGATAAAACACTCTGCTCAGAATTCTTCGAGCACCTCGTACCTGAAGTCACTCTTCTCGAGGACAAAGTCAGCATCCTACCATGCTGTGTCGCTAACGGGACACTCAGCGTGAGCAGTTGTCTCGAGGTAAGGCCCTGAATGCCATGCAGAAGCGGACGCGTGCAGCAGTTTCCAGGAGGCCGTAGCCATTGCTCTGCATTATTTTAACGTCAGTACGCTTTCCAGGACATCTTGGAGCCCCGCGTGGGCACGCTATTCTCTGCAAGAACACTGAGTACCCTCCGCCCCCATGGGCCTGCTAAGCCACATCCAGGCCCGTAGCCCTTCGGAGGCACTCTGTGTATGCCGAGTGTAGGGCAACAGAGTGCACTCTTTCTTGGGACAGCTTGATTTCCTCAACACTCCCACAGGTCGACGATCCCCTTTGTAGCAGGTCCAAGATACCGTGCAAGTGTGACTCATTGCCCTAGTCTGAGCTGCACTGAGCATAACCCTCGGCTTCGCATTCCATCTGGGACCCCCTGCCTGAAGTCACCCTGCCTCCAGGAGAATGTCGTCTTGCGTTCCGAGTGCAAGTAAACCCCAGTTCCTCGTTTAACACTGCAGGCTTTTGAAGAGGCTCGGGCCCGGAGTCGTAGCTGGGGCGTTCCTTGGTTGAGGCAGTTCGCTATTTGCAGAACACCCTGCTTCGAGGAGTTGATTCAGGGAAGGAACCACTGGGTAACCTGTGTCTCTTTGGACTTGTTAGAAAGCACAGGGATGTATGCTGCGTGTGCCCGTGGAAATGGGGCCTGATGGAACTAGCCTTGCTTTCCCATTTTGAAAGCTCCATTCATGCTGCCTTGAAGCTACTTGGAATTGACTGCTGTTGACAGGCCACTAGCCACTGTAGGCATGGCTGTGGGAAGAAAATGAGTTTTCTCTAGGTAAGCCGGGTGCTTCGATGGCCGGGGTGGAGCTCATCCTGCCACGCTCTAGAGCTAAAGGAAACTCATCCTGAGTACTGGCCTCGAGGTAAGTCCCTGAGTAGCCACGCAGAAAGGTAGGCATGCAGCTCTTTCCATGAGGTCTTAGTCGCTGTTCTGCTTTATTTTAGTTTATTTTTTTTATTTTTTATTGTTTTTTTAAGGTTTATTGATTGATTGATTGATTGCTATGTTGGGTCTTCGTTTCTGTGCTATGGCTCTCTCCAGTTCCGGTAAGTGTGGGCCACTCTTCATCGCCGTGCGTAGGACTCTCACTATCGCGGCCTCTCTTGTTGTGGAGCACAGGCTCCAGAGGCGCAGGCTCAGTAGTTGTGGCTCACGGGCCCAGTTGCTCCGCGGCCTGTGGGATCCTCCCAAGACCAGGGCTCGAACCCGTGTACCCTGCGTTGGCAGGCAGATTCTCAACCAGTGTGCCACCAGAGAAGCCCCTGTTCTGCTTTATTTTAAAAGAAGTACACTTTTCAAGACTCCTAGGCCCCTCGGGTGTGCATCATTTTCCTTCCAATATCAGTGAGTACTTCCAGACCCCTGTGGGCCTGCTGAGCCACATCGAGGCCCAAAGGTCGGTCCCTCGGAGGCCTTCTGTGTATGCCGAGTGATGGGCAACACCCTGCACGTTTCTTAAAGGGAGCTACATTTCCAGAGCACTGGAAAAGCCTCAGGACAACACATCTAGCCAGTGCGACATGCCATGGAAATGTTCGTCATGGCCCCCGTCTGAGGGGCCATGAGAAAACACCCCGCTTAGAATTATTCGAGGACCTCGTACCTGAAGTCATTCTGCTCGAGGAGAAAGTCAGCATCCTACCATGCTGTGTCGCTAACGGGACATTCAGCGAGAGCACGTGCCTCAAGGTAAGGCCTTGAAGTGCCATGCAGAAGCAGAGGCGTGCAGCATTTTCCATGAGGCCGTAGCCGCTCCTCTGCATTGTTTTAACGTCAGTATGCTTTGCAGGACATCTAGGAACCCCGTGTGGGCACCCTATTCCCTGCAAGAACACTGAGTACCCTCAGGCCCCCATGGGCCTGCTAAGCCACATCCAGGCCCGTAGCCCTTCGGAGGCACTCTGTGTATGCCGAGTGTAGGGCAACAGACTGCACTCTTTCTTGGGACAGCTTGATTTCCTCAACACTCCCCCAGGTCGACGAACCGCTTTGTAGCAGGTCCAACATACCTTGCAAGTGTGACTCATTGCCCTAGTCTGAGCTGCACTGAGAATAACCCTCGGCTTCGCATTCCATCTGGGACCCCCTGCCTGAAGTGACCCTGCCTCCAGGAGAATGTCGGCTTGCGTTCCGACTGAAACTAAAGCCCAGTTCCTCGGGTAACACTGCAGGCTTTTGAAGAGCCATGGGCCCGGAGGCTTAGCTGGCGCATTCCTTGGTTGAGGAAGTTCACTATTTGCAGAACACCCTGCTTCGAGGAGTTGATTCAGGGAAGGAACCACTGGGTAACCTGTGTCTCTTTGGACTTGTTAGAAAGCACAAGGATGTATGCTGCGTGTGCCCATGGAAATGGGGCCTGATGGAACTAGCCTTGCTTTCCCATTTTGAAAGCTCCATTCATGCTGCCTTGAAGCTACTTGAAATTGACTGCTGTTGACAGGCCACTAGCCACTGTAGGCATGGCTCTGGGAAGAAAATGAGTTTTCTCTAGGTAAGCCGGGTGCTTCGATGGCCGGGGTGGAGCTCATCCTGCCACGCTCTAGAGCTAAAGGGATACTCAAGGTGAGTACTGGCCTCGAGGTAAGTCCCTGAGTAGCCGCGCAGAAAGGTAGGCATGCAGCTCTTACCATGAGGTCTTAGTCGCTGTTCTGCTTTATTTTTTAAGTTTTATTGTTTTTTTAAGATTGATTTATTGATTGATTGATTGCTATGTTGGGTCTACGTTTCTGTGCTAGGGCGTTCTCCAGTTGCGGTAAGTGGGGCCACTCTTCATCACGGTGCGTAGGCCTCTCACTATGGCGGCCTCTCTTGTTGCGGAGCACAGGCTCCAGAGGCGCAGGCTCAGTAGTTGTGGCTCACGGGCCCAGTTGCTCCGCGGCCTGTGGGATCCTCCCAGACCAGGGCTCGAACCCGTGTACCCTGCATTGGCAGACAGATTCTCAACCAGTGCGCCACCAGGGAAGCCCCTGTTCTGCTTTATTTTAAAGGAAGTACCCTTTTCAGGACTCCTAGGCCCCTCGGGTGTGCATCATTTTCCCTCCAATATCAGTGAGTGCCTCCAGACCCCTGTGGGCCTGCTGAGCAACATCGAGGCCCTAAGGTCGGTCCCTCGGAGGCCCTCTGTGTATGCCGAGTGATGGGCAAAACCCTGCACGTTCCTTAAGGAGAGCTACATTTCCAGAGGACTGGAGCAGCCTCAGGACCACATTTCTAGCCAGTGCGACGTGTCATGGAAGTGTTCGTCACGGCCCCCTTCTGAGCTGCCATGAGAACACACTCTGCTTAGGATTCTTCGAGGACCTCGTTCCTGAAGTCACTGTGCTCGAGGAGAAAGTCAGCATCCTACCATGCTGTGGCGCTAACGGAACACTCAGTGTGAGCAGTTGTCTCGAGGTAAGGCTCTGAATTGCCATGCAGAAGCGGAGGCGTGCAGCATTTTCCATGAGGCCGTAGTCGCTGCTCTGCATTGTTTTAATGTCAGTACGCTTTGCAGGACATCTTAGAACCCCGCGTGGGCACCCTATTCGCTGCAAGAACACTGAGTACCCTCAGGCCCCCATGGGCCTGCTAAGCCACATCCAGGCCCGTAGCCCTTCGGAGGCACTCTGTGTATGCCGAGTGTAGGGCAACAGACTGCAATCTTTCTTGGGACAGCTTGATTTCCTCAACACTCCCACAGGTCGACGATCCCCTTTGTAGCAGGTCCAAGATACCGTGCAAGTGTGACTCATTGCCCTAGTCTGAGCTGCACTGAGAATAACCCTCGGCTTCGCATTCCATCTGGGACCCCCTGTCTGAAGTCACCCTGCCTCCAGGAGAATGTCGGCTTGCGTTCCGACTGCAACTAAAGCCCAGTTCCTCGTGTAACACTGCAGGCTTTTGAAGAGCCACGGGACCGGAGGCTTAGCAGAGGCATTCCTTGGTTGAGGCAGTTCGCTATTTGCAGAACACCCTGCTTCGAGGACTTGATTCAGGGAAGGAACCACTGGGTAACCTGTGTCTCTTTGGACTTGTTAGAAAGCACAGGGATGTATGCTGCGTGTGCCCATGGAAATGGGGGCCTGATGGAACTAGCCTTGCTTTCCCATTTTGAAAGCTCCATTCATGCTGCCTTGAAGCTACTTGAAATTGACTGCTGTTGACAGGCCACTAGCCACTGTAGGCATGGCTGTGGGAAGAAAATGAGTTTTCTCTAGGTAAGCCGGGTGCTTCGATGGCCGGGGTGGAGCTCATCCTGCCACGCTCTAGAGCTAAAGGGAAACTCAACGTGAGTACTGGCCTCGAGGTAAGTCCCTGAGTAGCCGCGCAGAAAGGTAGCTGTGCAGACCTTTCCATGAGGTCCTAGTCGCTGTTCTGCTTTATTTTAGTTTATTTTTTTAAATTTTTATTGTTTTTTTAAGATTTATTGATTGATTGATTGATTGCTATGTTGGGTCTTCGTTTCTGTGCTAGGGCTCTCTCCAGTTGCGGTAAGTGGGGGCCACTCTTCATCGCCGTGCGTAGGCCTCTCGCTATTGCGGCCTCTCTTGTTGCGGAGCACAGGCTCCAGAGGCGCAGGCTCAGTAGTTGTGGCTCACGGGCCCAGTTGCTCCGCGGCCTGTGGGATCCTCCCAAGACCAGGGCTGGAACCCGTGTACCCTGCATTGGCAGGCAGATTCTCAACCAGTGCGCCACCAGGGAAGCCCCTGTTCTGCTTTATTTTAAAGGAAGTACACTTTTCAAGACTCCTAGGCCCCTCGGGTGTGCATCATTTTCCTTCCAAGATCAGTGAGTACCTCCAGAGCCCTGTGGGCCTGCTGAGCAACATCGAGGCCCAAAGGTCAGTCCCTCGGAGGCCCTCTGTGTATGCCAAGTGATGGGCAACACACTGCTCGTTCCTTAAGGAGAGCTACATTTTCAGAGCACTGGAACAGCCTCAGGACCACATTTCTACCCAGCGCGACGTGCCATGGATGTGTTCGTTATGGCCCCCGTGTGAGCTGCCATGATAAAACACTCTGCTCAGAATTCTTCGAGCACCTCGTACCTGAAGTCACTCTTCTCGAGGACAAAGTCAGCATCCTACCATGCTGTGTCGCTAACGGGACACTCAGCGTGAGCAGTTGTCTCGAGGTAAGGCCCTGAATGCCATGCAGAAGCGGACGCGTGCAGCAGTTTCCAGGAGGCCGTAGCCATTGCTCTGCATTATTTTAACGTCAGTACGCTTTCCAGGACATCTTGGAGCCCCGCGTGGGCACGCTATTCTCTGCAAGAACACTGAGTACCCTCCGCCCCCATGGGCCTGCTAAGCCACATCCAGGCCCGTAGCCCTTCGGAGGCACTCTGTGTATGCCGAGTGTAGGGCAACAGAGTGCACTCTTTCTTGGGACAGCTTGATTTCCTCAACACTCCCACAGGTCGACGATCCCCTTTGTAGCAGGTCCAAGATACCGTGCAAGTGTGACTCATTGCCCTAGTCTGAGCTGCACTGAGCATAACCCTCGGCTTCGCATTCCATCTGGGACCCCCTGCCTGAAGTCACCCTGCCTCCAGGAGAATGTCGTCTTGCGTTCCGAGTGCAAGTAAACCCCAGTTCCTCGTTTAACACTGCAGGCTTTTGAAGAGGCTCGGGCCCGGAGTCGTAGCTGGGGCGTTCCTTGGTTGAGGCAGTTCGCTATTTGCAGAACACCCTGCTTCGAGGAGTTGATTCAGGGAAGGAACCACTGGGTAACCTGTGTCTCTTTGGACTTGTTAGAAAGCACAGGGATGTATGCTGCGTGTGCCCGTGGAAATGGGGCCTGATGGAACTAGCCTTGCTTTCCCATTTTGAAAGCTCCATTCATGCTGCCTTGAAGCTACTTGGAATTGACAGCTGTTGACAGGCCACTAGCCACTGTAGGCATGGCTGTGGGAAGAAAATGAGTTTTCTCTAGGTAAGCCGGGTGCTTCGATGGCCGGGGTGGAGCTCATCCTGCCACGCTCTAGAGCTAAAGGAAACTCATCCTGAGTACTGGCCTCGAGGTAAGTCCCTGAGTAGCCACGCAGAAAGGTAGGCATGCAGCTCTTTCCATGAGGTCTTAGTCGCTGTTCTGCTTTATTTTAGTTTATTTTTTTTATTTTTTATTGTTTTTTTAAGGTTTATTGATTGATTGATTGATTGCTATGTTGGGTCTTCGTTTCTGTGCTATGGCTCTCTCCAGTTCCGGTAAGTGTGGGCCACTCTTCATCGCCGTGCGTAGGACTCTCACTATCGCGGCCTCTCTTGTTGTGGAGCACAGGCTCCAGAGGCGCAGGCTCAGTAGTTGTGGCTCACGGGCCCAGTTGCTCCGCGGCCTGTGGGATCCTCCCAAGACCAGGGCTCGAACCCGTGTACCCTGCGTTGGCAGGCAGATTCTCAACCAGTGTGCCACCAGAGAAGCCCCTGTTCTGCTTTATTTTAAAAGAAGTACACTTTTCAAGACTCCTAGGCCCCTCGGGTGTGCATCATTTTCCTTCCAATATCAGTGAGTACTTCCAGACCCCTGTGGGCCTGCTGAGCCACATCGAGGCCCAAAGGTCGGTCCCTCGGAGGCCTTCTGTGTATGCCGAGTGATGGGCAACACCCTGCACGTTTCTTAAAGGGAGCTACATTTCCAGAGCACTGGAAAAGCCTCAGGACAACACATCTAGCCAGTGCGACATGCCATGGAAATGTTCGTCATGGCCCCCGTCTGAGGGGCCATGAGAAAACACCCCGCTTAGAATTATTCGAGGACCTCGTACCTGAAGTCATTCTGCTCGAGGAGAAAGTCAGCATCCTACCATGCTGTGTCGCTAACGGGACATTCAGCGAGAGCACGTGCCTCAAGGTAAGGCCTTGAAGTGCCATGCAGAAGCAGAGGCGTGCAGCATTTTCCATGAGGCCGTAGCCGCTCCTCTGCATTGTTTTAACGTCAGTATGCTTTGCAGGACATCTAGGAACCCCGTGTGGGCACCCTATTCCCTGCAAGAACACTGAGTACCCTCAGGCCCCCATGGGCCTGCTAAGCCACATCCAGGCCCGTAGCCCTTCGGAGGCACTCTGTGTATGCCGAGTGTAGGGCAACAGACTGCACTCTTTCTTGGGACAGCTTGATTTCCTCAACACTCCCCCAGGTCGACGAACCGCTTTGTAGCAGGTCCAACATACCTTGCAAGTGTGACTCATTGCCCTAGTCTGAGCTGCACTGAGAATAACCCTCGGCTTCGCATTCCATCTGGGACCCCCTGCCTGAAGTGACCCTGCCTCCAGGAGAATGTCGGCTTGCGTTCCGACTGAAACTAAAGCCCAGTTCCTCGGGTAACACTGCAGGCTTTTGAAGAGCCATGGGCCCGGACGCTTAGCTGGCGCATTCCTTGGTTGAGGAAGTTCACTATTTGCAGAACACCCTGCTTCGAGGAGTTGATTCAGGGAAGGAACCACTGGGTAACCTGTGTCTCTTTGGACTTGTTAGAAAGCACAAGGATGTATGCTGCGTGTGCCCATGGAAATGGGGCCTGATGGAACTAGCCTTGCTTTCCCATTTTGAAAGCTCCATTCATGCTGCCTTGAAGCTACTTGAAATTGACTGCTGTTGACAGGCCACTAGCCACTGTAGGCATGGCTCTGGGAAGAAAATGAGTTTTCTCTAGGTAAGCCGGGTGCTTCGATGGCCGGGGTGGAGCTCATCCTGCCACGCTCTAGAGCTAAAGGGATACTCAAGGTGAGTACTGGCCTCGAGGTAAGTCCCTGAGTAGCCACGCAGAAAGGTAGGCATGCAGCTCTTACCATGAGGTCTTAGTCGCTGTTCTGCTTTATTTTTTAAGTTTTATTGTTTTTTTAAGATTGATTTATTGATTGATTGATTGCTATGTTGGGTCTACGTTTCTGTGCTAGGGCGTTCTCCAGTTGCGGTAAGTGGGGCCACTCTTCATCACGGTGCGTAGGCCTCTCACTATGGCGGCCTCTCTTGTTGCGGAGCACAGGCTCCAGAGGCGCAGGCTCAGTAGTTGTGGCTCACGGGCCCAGTTGCTCCGCGGCCTGTGGGATCCTCCCAGACCAGGGCTCGAACCCGTGTACCCTGCATTGGCAGACAGATTCTCAACCAGTGCGCCACCAGGGAAGCCCCTGTTCTGCTTTATTTTAAAGGAAGTACCCTTTTCAGGACTCCTAGGCCCCTCGGGTGTGCATCATTTTCCCTCCAATATCAGTGAGTGCCTCCAGACCCCTGTGGGCCTGCTGAGCAACATCGAGGCCCTAAGGTCGGTCCCTCGGAGGCCCTCTGTGTATGCCGAGTGATGGGCAAAACCCTGCACGTTCCTTAAGGAGAGCTACATTTCCAGAGGACTGGAGCAGCCTCAGGACCACATTTCTAGCCAGTGCGACGTGTCATGGAAGTGTTCGTCACGGCCCCCTTCTGAGCTGCCATGAGAACACACTCTGCTTAGGATTCTTCGAGGACCTCGTTCCTGAAGTCACTCTGCTCGAGGAGAAAGTCAGCATCCTACCATGCTGTGGCGCTAACGGAACACTCAGTGTGAGCAGTTGTCTCGAGGTAAGGCTCTGAATTGCCATGCAGAAGCGGAGGCGTGCAGCATTTTCCATGAGGCCGTAGTCGCTGCTCTGCATTGTTTTAATGTCAGTACGCTTTGCAGGACATCTTAGAACCCCGCGTGGGCACCCTATTCGCTGCAAGAACACTGAGTACCCTCAGGCCCCCATGGGCCTGCTAAGCCACATCCAGGCCCGTAGCCCTTCGGAGGCACTCTGTGTATGCCGAGTGTAGGGCAACAGACTGCAATCTTTCTTGGGACAGCTTGATTTCCTCAACACTCCCACAGGTCGACGATCCCCTTTGTAGCAGGTCCAAGATACCGTGCAAGTGTGACTCATTGCCCTAGTCTGAGCTGCACTGAGAATAACCCTCGGCTTCGCATTCCATCTGGGACCCCCTGTCTGAAGTCACCCTGCCTCCAGGAGAATGTCGGCTTGCGTTCCGACTGCAACTAAAGCCCAGTTCCTCGTGTAACACTGCAGGCTTTTGAAGAGCCACAGGACCGGAGGCTTAGCAGAGGCATTCCTTGGTTGAGGCAGTTCGCTATTTGCAGAACACCCTGCTTCGAGGACTTGATTCAGGGAAGGAACCACTGGGTAACCTGTGTCTCTTTGGACTTGTTAGAAAGCACAGGGATGTATGCTGCGTGTGCCCATGGAAATGGGGGCCTGATGGAACTAGCCTTGCTTTCCCATTTTGAAAGCTCCATTCATGCTGCCTTGAAGCTACTTGAAATTGACTGCTGTTGACAGGCCACTAGCCACTGTAGGCATGGCTGTGGGAAGAAAATGAGTTTTCTCTAGGTAAGCCGGGTGCTTCGATGGCCGGGGTGGAGCTCATCCTGCCACGCTCTAGAGCTAAAGGGAAACTCAACGTGAGTACTGGCCTCGAGGTAAGTCCCTGAGTAGCCGCGCAGAAAGGTAGCTGTGCAGACCTTTCCATGAGGTCCTAGTCGCTGTTCTGCTTTATTTTAGTTTATTTTTTTAAATTTTTATTGTTTTTTTAAGATTTATTGATTGATTGATTGATTGCTATGTTGGGTCTTCGTTTCTGTGCTAGGGCTCTCTCCAGTTGCGGTAAGTGGGGGCCACTCTTCATCGCCGTGCGTAGGCCTCTCGCTATTGCGGCCTCTCTTGTTGCGGAGCACAGGCTCCAGAGGCACAGGCTCAGTAGTTGTGGCTCACGGGCCCAGTTGCTCCGCGGCCTGTGGGATCCTCCCAAGACCAGGGCTGGAACCCGTGTACCCTGCATTGGCAGGCAGATTCTCAACCAGTGCGCCACCAGGGAAGCCCCTGTTCTGCTTTATTTTAAAGGAAGTACACTTTTCAAGACTCCTAGGCCCCTCGGGTGTGCATCATTTTCCTTCCAAGATCAGTGAGTACCTCCAGAGCCCTGTGGGCCTGCTGAGCAACATCGAGGCCCAAAGGTCAGTCCCTCGGAGGCCCTCTGTGTATGCCAAGTGATGGGCAACACACTGCTCGTTCCTTAAGGAGAGCTACATTTTCAGAGCACTGGAACAGCCTCAGGACCACATTTCTACCCAGCGCGACGTGCCATGGATGTGTTCGTTATGGCCCCCGTGTGAGCTGCCATGATAAAACACTCTGCTCAGAATTCTTCGAGCACCTCGTACCTGAAGTCACTCTTCTCGAGGACAAAGTCAGCATCCTACCATGCTGTGTCGCTAACGGGACACTCAGCGTGAGCAGTTGTCTCGAGGTAAGGCCCTGAATGCCATGCAGAAGCGGACGCGTGCAGCAGTTTCCAGGAGGCCGTAGCCATTGCTCTGCATTATTTTAACGTCAGTACGCTTTCCAGGACATCTTGGAGCCCCGCGTGGGCACGCTATTCTCTGCAAGAACACTGAGTACCCTCCGCCCCCATGGGCCTGCTAAGCCACATCCAGGCCCGTAGCCCTTCGGAGGCACTCTGTGTATGCCGAGTGTAGGGCAACAGAGTGCACTCTTTCTTGGGACAGCTTGATTTCCTCAACACTCCCACAGGTCGACGATCCCCTTTGTAGCAGGTCCAAGATACCGTGCAAGTGTGACTCATTGCCCTAGTCTGAGCTGCACTGAGCATAACCCTCGGCTTCGCATTCCATCTGGGACCCCCTGCCTGAAGTCACCCTGCCTCCAGGAGAATGTCGTCTTGCGTTCCGAGTGCAAGTAAACCCCAGTTCCTCGTTTAACACTGCAGGCTTTTGAAGAGGCTCGGGCCCGGAGTCGTAGCTGGGGCGTTCCTTGGTTGAGGCAGTTCGCTATTTGCAGAACACCCTGCTTCGAGGAGTTGATTCAGGGAAGGAACCACTGGGTAACCTGTGTCTCTTTGGACTTGTTAGAAAGCACAGGGATGTATGCTGCGTGTGCCCGTGGAAATGGGGCCTGATGGAACTAGCCTTGCTTTCCCATTTTGAAAGCTCCATTCATGCTGCCTTGAAGCTACTTGGAATTGACTGCTGTTGACAGGCCACTAGCCACTGTAGGCATGGCTGTGGGAAGAAAATGAGTTTTCTCTAGGTAAGCCGGGTGCTTCGATGGCCGGGGTGGAGCTCATCCTGCCACGCTCTAGAGCTAAAGGAAACTCATCCTGAGTACTGGCCTCGAGGTAAGTCCCTGAGTAGCCACGCAGAAAGGTAGGCATGCAGCTCTTTCCATGAGGTCTTAGTCGCTGTTCTGCTTTATTTTAGTTTATTTTTTTTATTTTTTATTGTTTTTTTAAGGTTTATTGATTGATTGATTGATTGCTATGTTGGGTCTTCGTTTCTGTGCTATGGCTCTCTCCAGTTCCGGTAAGTGTGGGCCACTCTTCATCGCCGTGCGTAGGACTCTCACTATCGCGGCCTCTCTTGTTGTGGAGCACAGGCTCCAGAGGCGCAGGCTCAGTAGTTGTGGCTCACGGGCCCAGTTGCTCCGCGGCCTGTGGGATCCTCCCAAGACCAGGGCTCGAACCCGTGTACCCTGCGTTGGCAGGCAGATTCTCAACCAGTGTGCCACCAGAGAAGCCCCTGTTCTGCTTTATTTTAAAAGAAGTACACTTTTCAAGACTCCTAGGCCCCTCGGGTGTGCATCATTTTCCTTCCAATATCAGTGAGTACTTCCAGACCCCTGTGGGCCTGCTGAGCCACATCGAGGCCCAAAGGTCGGTCCCTCGGAGGCCTTCTGTGTATGCCGAGTGATGGGCAACACCCTGCACGTTTCTTAAAGGGAGCTACATTTCCAGAGCACTGGAAAAGCCTCAGGACAACACATCTAGCCAGTGCGACATGCCATGGAAATGTTCGTCATGGCCCCCGTCTGAGGGGCCATGAGAAAACACCCCGCTTAGAATTATTCGAGGACCTCGTACCTGAAGTCATTCTGCTCGAGGAGAAAGTCAGCATCCTACCATGCTGTGTCGCTAACGGGACATTCAGCGAGAGCACGTGCCTCAAGGTAAGGCCTTGAAGTGCCATGCAGAAGCAGAGGCGTGCAGCATTTTCCATGAGGCCGTAGCCGCTCCTCTGCATTGTTTTAACGTCAGTATGCTTTGCAGGACATCTAGGAACCCCGTGTGGGCACCCTATTCCCTGCAAGAACACTGAGTACCCTCAGGCCCCCATGGGCCTGCTAAGCCACATCCAGGCCCGTAGCCCTTCGGAGGCACTCTGTGTATGCCGAGTGTAGGGCAACAGACTGCACTCTTTCTTGGGACAGCTTGATTTCCTCAACACTCCCCCAGGTCGACGAACCGCTTTGTAGCAGGTCCAACATACCTTGCAAGTGTGACTCATTGCCCTAGTCTGAGCTGCACTGAGAATAACCCTCGGCTTCGCATTCCATCTGGGACCCCCTGCCTGAAGTGACCCTGCCTCCAGGAGAATGTCGGCTTGCGTTCCGACTGAAACTAAAGCCCAGTTCCTCGGGTAACACTGCAGGCTTTTGAAGAGCCATGGGCCCGGAGGCTTAGCTGGCGCATTCCTTGGTTGAGGAAGTTCACTATTTGCAGAACACCCTGCTTCGAGGACTTGATTCAGGGAAGGAACCACTGGGTAACCTGTGTCTCTTTGGACTTGTTAGAAAGCACAAGGATGTATGCTGCGTGTGCCCATGGAAATGGGGCCTGATGGAACTAGCCTTGCTTTCCCATTTTGAAAGCTCCATTCATGCTGCCTTGAAGCTACTTGAAATTGACTGCTGTTGACAGGCCACTAGCCACTGTAGGCATGGCTCTGGGAAGAAAATGAGTTTTCTCTAGGTAAGCCGGGTGCTTCGATGGCCGGGGTGGAGCTCATCCTGCCATGCTCTAGAGCTAAAGGGATACTCAAGGTGAGTACTGGCCTCGAGGTAAGTCCCTGAGTAGCCGCGCAGAAAGGTAGGCATGCAGCTCTTACCATGAGGTCTTAGTCGCTGTTCTGCTTTATTTTTTAAGTTTTATTGTTTTTTTAAGATTGATTTATTGATTGATTGATTGCTATGTTGGGTCTACGTTTCTGTGCTAGGGCGTTCTCCAGTTGCGGTAAGTGGGGCCACTCTTCATCACGGTGCGTAGGCCTCTCACTATGGCGGCCTCTCTTGTTGCGGAGCACAGGCTCCAGAGGCGCAGGCTCAGTAGTTGTGGCTCAAGGGCCCAGTTGCTCCGCGGCCTGTGGGATCCTCCCAGACCAGGGCTCGAACCCGTGTACCCTGCATTGGCAGACAGATTCTCAACCAGTGCGCCACCAGGGAAGCCCCTGTTCTGCTTTATTTTAAAGGAAGTACCCTTTTCAGGACTCCTAGGCCCCTCGGGTGTGCATCATTTTCCCTCCAATATCAGTGAGTGCCTCCAGACCCCTGTGGGCCTGCTGAGCAACATCGAGGCCCTAAGGTCGGTCCCTCGGAGGCCCTCTGTGTATGCCGAGTGATGGGCAAAACCCTGCACGTTCCTTAAGGAGAGCTACATTTCCAGAGGACTGGAGCAGCCTCAGGACCACATTTCTAGCCAGTGCGACGTGTCATGGAAGTGTTCGTCACGGCCCCCTTCTGAGCTGCCATGAGAACACACTCTGCTTAGGATTCTTCGAGGACCTCGTTCCTGAAGTCACTCTGCTCGAGGAGAAAGTCAGCATCCTACCATGCTGTGGCGCTAACGGAACACTCAGTGTGAGCAGTTGTCTCGAGGTAAGGCTCTGAATTGCCATGCAGAAGCGGAGGCGTGCAGCATTTTCCATGAGGCCGTAGTCGCTGCTCTGCATTGTTTTAATGTCAGTACGCTTTGCAGGACATCTTAGAACCCCGCGTGGGCACCCTATTCGCTGCAAGAACACTGAGTACCCTCAGGCCCCCATGGGCCTGCTAAGCCACATCCAGGCCCGTAGCCCTTCGGAGGCACTCTGTGTATGCCGAGTGTAGGGCAACAGACTGCAATCTTTCTTGGGACAGCTTGATTTCCTCAACACTCCCACAGGTCGACGATCCCCTTTGTAGCAGGTCCAAGATACCGTGCAAGTGTGACTCATTGCCCTAGTCTGAGCTGCACTGAGAATAACCCTCGGCTTCGCATTCCATCTGGGACCCCCTGTCTGAAGTCACCCTGCCTCCAGGAGAATGTCGGCTTGCGTTCCGACTGCAACTAAAGCCCAGTTCCTCGTGTAACACTGCAGGCTTTTGAAGAGCCACGGGACCGGAGGCTTAGCAGAGGCATTCCTTGGTTGAGGCAGTTCGCTATTTGCAGAACACCCTGCTTCGAGGACTTGATTCAGGGAAGGAACCACTGGGTAACCTGTGTCTCTTTGGACTTGTTAGAAAGCACAGGGATGTATGCTGCGTGTGCCCATGGAAATGGGGGCCTGATGGAACTAGCCTTGCTTTCCCATTTTGAAAGCTCCATTCATGCTGCCTTGAAGCTACTTGAAATTGACTGCTGTTGACAGGCCACTAGCCACTGTAGGCATGGCTGTGGGAAGAAAATGAGTTTTCTCTAGGTAAGCCGGGTGCTTCGATGGCCGGGGTGGAGCTCATCCTGCCACGCTCTAGAGCTAAAGGGAAACTCAACGTGAGTACTGGCCTCGAGGTAAGTCCCTGAGTAGCCGCGCAGAAAGGTAGCTGTGCAGACCTTTCCATGAGGTCCTAGTCGCTGTTCTGCTTTATTTTAGTTTATTTTTTTAAATTTTTATTGTTTTTTTAAGATTTATTGATTGATTGATTGATTGCTATGTTGGGTCTTCGTTTCTGTGCTAGGGCTCTCTCCAGTTGCGGTAAGTGGGGGCCACTCTTCATCACCGTGCGTAGGCCTCTCGCTATTGCGGCCTCTCTTGTTGCGGAGCACAGGCTCCAGAGGCGCAGGCTCAGTAGTTGTGGCTCACGGGCCCAGTTGCTCCGCGGCCTGTGGGATCCTCCCAAGACCAGGGCTGGAACCCGTGTACCCTGCATTGGCAGGCAGATTCTCAACCAGTGCGCCACCAGGGAAGCCCCTGTTCTGCTTTATTTTAAAGGAAGTACACTTTTCAAGACTCCTAGGCCCCTCGGGTGTGCATCATTTTCCTTCCAAGATCAGTGAGTACCTCCAGAGCCCTGTGGGCCTGCTGAGCAACATCGAGGCCCAAAGGTCAGTCCCTCGGAGGCCCTCTGTGTATGCCAAGTGATGGGCAACACACTGCTCGTTCCTTAAGGAGAGCTACATTTTCAGAGCACTGGAACAGCCTCAGGACCACATTTCTACCCAGCGCGACGTGCCATGGATGTGTTCGTTATGGCCCCCGTGTGAGCTGCCATGATAAAACACTCTGCTCAGAATTCTTCGAGCACCTCGTACCTGAAGTCACTCTTCTCGAGGACAAAGTCAGCATCCTACCATGCTGTGTCGCTAATGGGACACTCAGCGTGAGCAGTTGTCTCGAGGTAAGGCCCTGAATGCCATGCAGAAGCGGACGCGTGCAGCAGTTTCCAGGAGGCCGTAGCCATTGCTCTGCATTATTTTAACGTCAGTACGCTTTCCAGGACATCTTGGAGCCCCGCGTGGGCACGCTATTCTCTGCAAGAACACTGAGTACCCTCCGCCCCCATGGGCCTGCTAAGCCACATCCAGGCCCGTAGCCCTTCGGAGGCACTCTGTGTATGCCGAGTGTAGGGCAACAGAGTGCACTCTTTCTTGGGACAGCTTGATTTCCTCAACACTCCCACAGGTCGACGATCCCCTTTGTAGCAGGTCCAAGATACCGTGCAAGTGTGACTCATTGCCCTAGTCTGAGCTGCACTGAGCATAACCCTCGGCTTCGCATTCCATCTGGGACCCCCTGCCTGAAGTCACCCTGCCTCCAGGAGAATGTCGTCTTGCGTTCCGAGTGCAAGTAAACCCCAGTTCCTCGTTTAACACTGCAGGCTTTTGAAGAGGCTCGGGCCCGGAGTCGTAGCTGGGGCGTTCCTTGGTTGAGGCAGTTCGCTATTTGCAGAACACCCTGCTTCGAGGAGTTGATTCAGGGAAGGAACCACTGGGTAACCTGTGTCTCTTTGGACTTGTTAGAAAGCACAGGGATGTATGCTGCGTGTGCCCGTGGAAATGGGGCCTGATGGAACTAGCCTTGCTTTCCCATTTTGAAAGCTCCATTCATGCTGCCTTGAAGCTACTTGGAATTGACTGCTGTTGACAGGCCACTAGCCACTGTAGGCATGGCTGTGGGAAGAAAATGAGTTTTCTCTAGGTAAGCCGGGTGCTTCGATGGCCGGGGTGGAGCTCATCCTGCCACGCTCTAGAGCTAAAGGAAACTCATCCTGAGTACTGGCCTCGAGGTAAGTCCCTGAGTAGCCACGCAGAAAGGTAGGCATGCAGCTCTTTCCATGAGGTCTTAGTCGCTGTTCTGCTTTATTTTAGTTTATTTTTTTATTTTTTATTGTTTTTTTAAGGTTTATTGATTGATTGATTGATTGCTATGTTGGGTCTTCGTTTCTGTGCTATGGCTCTCTCCAGTTCCGGTAAGTGTGGGCCACTCTTCATCGCCGTGCGTAGGACTCTCACTATCGCGGCCTCTCTTGTTGTGGAGCACAGGCTCCAAAGGCGCAGGCTCAGTAGTTGTGGCTCACGGGCCCAGTTGCTCCGCGGCCTGTGGGATCCTCCCAAGACCAGGGCTCGAACCCGTGTACCCTGCGTTGGCAGGCAGATTCTCAACCAGTGTGCCACCAGAGAAGCCCCTGTTCTGCTTTATTTTAAAAGAAGTACACTTTTCAAGACTCCTAGGCCCCTCGGGTGTGCATCATTTTCCTTCCAATATCAGTGAGTACTTCCAGACCCCTGTGGGCCTGCTGAGCCACATCGAGGCCCAAAGGTCGGTCCCTCGGAGGCCCTCTGTGTATGCCGAGTGATGGGCAACACCCTGCACGTTTCTTAAAGGGAGCTACATTTCCAGAGCACTGGAAAAGCCTCAGGACAACACATCTAGCCAGTGCGACATGCCATGGAAATGTTCGTCATGGCCCCCGTCTGAGGGGCCATGAGAAAACACCCCGCTTAGAATTATTCGAGGACCTCGTACCTGAAGTCATTCTGCTCGAGGAGAAAGTCAGCATCCTACCATGCTGTGTCGCTAACGGGACATTCAGCGAGAGCACGTGCCTCAAGGTAAGGCCCTGAAGTGCCATGCAGAAGCAGAGGCGTGCAGCATTTTCCATGAGGCCGTAGCCGCTCCTCTGCATTGTTTTAACGTCAGTATGCTTTGCAGGACATCTAGGAACCCCGTGTGGGCACCCTATTCCCTGCAAGAACACTGAGTACCCTCAGGCCCCCATGGGCCTGCTAAGCCACATCCAGGCCCGTAGCCCTTCGGAGGCAGTCTGTGTATGCCGAGTGTAGGGCAACAGACTGCACTCTTTCTTGGGACAGCTTGATTTCCTCAACACTCCCCCAGGTCGACGAACCGCTTTGTAGCAGGTCCAACATACCTTGCAAGTGTGACTCATTGCCCTAGTCTGAGCTGCACTGAGAATAACCCTCGGCTTCGCATTCCATCTGGGACCCCCTGCCTGAAGTGACCCTGCCTCCAGGAGAATGTCGGCTTGCGTTCCGACTGAAACTAAAGCCCAGTTCCTCGGGTAACACTGCAGGCTTTTGAAGAGCCATGGGCCCGGAGGCTTAGCTGGCGCATTCCTTGGTTGAGGAAGTTCACTATTTGCAGAACACCCTGCTTCGAGGACTTGATTCAGGGAAGGAACCACTGGGTAACCTGTGTCTCTTTGGACTTGTTAGAAAGCACAAGGATGTATGCTGCGTGTGCCCATGGAAATGGGGCCTGATGGAACTAGCCTTGCTTTCCCATTTTGAAAGCTCCATTCATGCTGCCTTGAAGCTACTTGAAATTGACTGCTGTTGACAGGCCACTAGCCACTGTAGGCATGGCTGTGGGAAGAAAATGAGTTTTCTCTAGGTAAGCCGGGTGCTTCGATGGCCGGGGTGGAGCTCATCCTGCCACGCTCTAGAGCTAAAGGGATACTCAAGGTGAGTACTGGCCTCGAGGTAAGTCCCTGAGTAGCCGCGCAGAAAGGTAGGCATGCAGCTCTTACCATGAGGTCTTAGTCGCTGTTCTGCTTTATTTTTTAAGTTTTATTGTTTTTTTAAGATTGATTTATTGATTGATTGATTGCTATGTTGGGTCTACGTTTCTGTGCTAGGGCGTTCTCCAGTTGCGGTAAGTGGGGCCACTCTTCATCACGGTGCGTAGGCCTCTCACTATGGCGGCCTCTCTTGTTGCGGAGCACAGGCTCCAGAGGCGCAGGCTCAGTAGTTGTGGCTCACGGGCCCAGTTGCTCCGCGGCCTGTGGGATCCTCCCAGACCAGGGCTCGAACCCGTGTACCCTGCATTGGCAGACAGATTCTCAACCAGTGCGCCACCAGGGAAGCCCCTGTTCTGCTTTATTTTAAAGGAAGTACCCTTTTCAGGACTCCTAGGCCCCTCGGGTGTGCATCATTTTCCCTCCAATATCAGTGAGTGCCTCCAGACCCCTGTGGGCCTGCTGAGCAACATCGAGGCCCTAAGGTCGGTCCCTCGGAGGCCCTCTGTGTATGCCGAGTGATGGGCAAAACCCTGCACGTTCCTTAAGGAGAGCTACATTTCCAGAGGACTGGAGCAGCCTCAGGACCACATTTCTAGCCAGTGCGACGTGTCATGGAAGTGTTCGTCACGGCCCCCTTCTGAGCTGCCATGAGAACACACTCTGCTTAGGATTCTTCGAGGACCTCGTTCCTGAAGTCACTCTGCTCGAGGAGAAAGTCAGCATCCTACCATGCTGTGGCGCTAACGGAACACTCAGTGTGAGCAGTTGTCTCGAGGTAAGGCTCTGAATTGCCATGCAGAAGCGGAGGCGTGCAGCATTTTCCATGAGGCCGTAGTCGCTGCTCTGCATTGTTTTAATGTCAGTACGCTTTGCAGGACATCTTAGAACCCCGCGTGGGCACCCTATTCGCTGCAAGAACACTGAGTACCCTCAGGCCCCCATGGGCCTGCTAAGCCACATCCAGGCCCGTAGCCCTTCGGAGGCACTCTGTGTATGCCGAGTGTAGGGCAACAGACTGCAATCTTTCTTGGGACAGCTTGATTTCCTCAACACTCCCACAGGTCGACGATCCCCTTTGTAGCAGGTCCAAGATACCGTGCAAGTGTGACTCATTGCCCTAGTCTGAGCTGCACTGAGAATAACCCTCGGCTTCGCATTCCATCTGGGACCCCCTGTCTGAAGTCACCCTGCCTCCAGGAGAATGTCGGCTTGCGTTCCGACTGCAACTAAAGCCCAGTTCCTCGTGTAACACTGCAGGCTTTTGAAGAGCCACGGGACCGGAGGCTTAGCAGAGGCATTCCTTGGTTGAGGCAGTTCGCTATTTGCAGAACACCCTGCTTCGAGGACTTGATTCAGGGAAGGAACCACTGGGTAACCTGTGTCTCTTTGGACTTGTTAGAAAGCACAGGGATGTATGCTGCGTGTGCCCATGGAAATGGGGGCCTGATGGAACTAGCCTTGCTTTCCCATTTTGAAAGCTCCATTCATGCTGCCTTGAACCTACTTGAAATTGACTGCTGTTGACAGGCCACTAGCCACTGTAGGCATGGCTGTGGGAAGAAAATGAGTTTTCTCTAGGTAAGCCGGGTGCTTCGATGGCCGGGGTGGAGCTCATCCTGCCACGCTCTAGAGCTAAAGGGAAACTCAACGTGAGTACTGGCCTCGAGGTGAGTCCCTGAGTAGCCGCGCAGAAAGGTAGCTGTGCAGACCTTTCCATGAGGTCCTAGTCGCTGTTCTGCTTTATTTTAGTTTATTTTTTTAAATTTTTATTGTTTTTTTAAGATTTATTGATTGATTGATTGATTGCTATGTTGGGTCTTCGTTTCTGTGCTAGGGCTCTCTCCAGTTGCGGTAAGTGGGGGCCACTCTTCATCGCCGTGCGTAGGCCTCTCGCTATTGCGGCCTCTCTTGTTGCGGAGCACAGGCTCCAGAGGCGCAGGCTCAGTAGTTGTGGCTCACGGGCCCAGTTGCTCCGCGGCCTGTGGGATCCTCCCAAGACCAGGGCTGGAACCCGTGTACCCTGCATTGGCAGGCAGATTCTCAACCAGTGCGCCACCAGGGAAGCCCCTGTTCTGCTTTATTTTAAAGGAAGTACACTTTTCAAGACTCCTAGGCCCCTCGGGTGTGCATCATTTTCCTTCCAAGATCAGTGAGTACCTCCAGAGCCCTGTGGGCCTGCTGAGCAACATCGAGGCCCAAAGGTCAGTCCCTCGGAGGCCCTCTGTGTATGCCAAGTGATGGGCAACACACTGCTCGTTCCTTAAGGAGAGCTACATTTTCAGAGCACTGGAACAGCCTCAGGACCACATTTCTACCCAGCGCGATGTGCCATGGATGTGTTCGTTATGGCCCCCGTGTGAGCTGCCATGATAAAACACTCTGCTCAGAATTCTTCGAGCACCTCGTACCTGAAGTCACTCTTCTCGAGGACAAAGTCAGCATCCTACCATGCTGTGTCGCTAACGGGACACTCAGCGTGAGCAGTTGTCTCGAGGTAAGGCCCTGAATGCCATGCAGAAGCGGACGCGTGCAGCAGTTTCCAGGAGGCCGTAGCCATTGCTCTGCATTATTTTAACGTCAGTACGCTTTCCAGGACATCTTGGAGCCCCGCGTGGGCACGCTATTCTCTGCAAGAACACTGAGTACCCTCCGCCCCCATGGGCCTGCTAAGCCACATCCAGGCCCGTAGCCCTTCGGAGGCACTCTGTGTATGCCGAGTGTAGGGCAACAGAGTGCACTCTTTCTTGGGACAGCTTGATTTCCTCAACACTCCCACAGGTCGACGATCCCCTTTGTAGCAGGTCCAAGATACCGTGCAAGTGTGACTCATTGCCCTAGTCTGAGCTGCACTGAGCATAACCCTCGGCTTCGCATTCCATCTGGGACCCCCTGCCTGAAGTCACCCTGCCTCCAGGAGAATGTCGTCTTGCGTTCCGAGTGCAAGTAAACCCCAGTTCCTCGTTTAACACTGCAGGCTTTTGAAGAGGCTCGGGCCCGGAGTCGTAGCTGGGGCGTTCCTTGGTTGAGGCAGTTCGCTATTTGCAGAACACCCTGCTTCGAGGAGTTGATTCAGGGAAGGAACCACTGGGTAACCTGTGTCTCTTTGGACTTGTTAGAAAGCACAGGGATGTATGCTGCGTGTGCCCGTGGAAATGGGGCCTGATGGAACTAGCCTTGCTTTCCCATTTTGAAAGCTCCATTCATGCTGCCTTGAAGCTACTTGGAATTGACTGCTGTTGACAGGCCACTAGCCACTGTAGGCATGGCTGTGGGAAGAAAATGAGTTTTCTCTAGGTAAGCCGGGTGCTTCGATGGCCGGGGTGGAGCTCATCCTGCCACGCTCTAGAGCTAAAGGAAACTCATCCTGAGTACTGGCCTCGAGGTAAGTCCCTGAGTAGCCACGCAGAAAGGTAGGCATGCAGCTCTTTCCATGAGGTCTTAGTCGCTGTTCTGCTTTATTTTAGTTTATTTTTTTATTTTTTATTGTTTTTTTAAGGTTTATTGATTGATTGATTGATTGCTATGTTGGGTCTTCGTTTCTGTGCTATGGCTCTCTCCAGTTCCGGTAAGTGTGGGCCACTCTTCATCGCCGTGCGTAGGACTCTCACTATCGCGGCCTCTCTTGTTGTGGAGCACAGGCTCCAGAGGCGCAGGCTCAGTAGTTGTGGCTCACGGGCCCAGTTGCTCCGTGGCCTGTGGGATCCTCCCAAGACCAGGGCTCGAACCCGTGTACCCTGCGTTGGCAGGCAGATTCTCAACCAGTGTGCCACCAGAGAAGCCCCTGTTCTGCTTTATTTTAAAAGAAGTACACTTTTCAAGACTCCTAGGCCCCTCGGGTGTGCATCATTTTCCTTCCAATATCAGTGAGTACTTCCAGACCCCTGTGGGCCTGCTGAGCCACATCGAGGCCCAAAGGTCGGTCCCTCGGAGGCCTTCTGTGTATGCCGAGTGATGGGCAACACCCTGCACGTTTCTTAAAGGGAGCTACATTTCCAGAGCACTGGAAAAGCCTCAGGACAACACATCTAGCCAGTGCGACATGCCATGGAAATGTTCGTCATGGCCCCCGTCTGAGGTGCCATGAGAAAACACCCCGCTTAGAATTATTCGAGGACCTCGTACCTGAAGTCATTCTGCTCGAGGAGAAAGTCAGCATCCTACCATGCTGTGTCGCTAACGGGACATTCAGTGAGAGCACGTGCCTCAAGGTAAGGCCCTGAAGTGCCATGCAGAAGCAGAGGCGTGCAGCATTTTCCATGAGGCCGTAGCCGCTCCTCTGCATTGTTTTAACGTCAGTATGCTTTGCAGGACATCTAGGAACCCCGTGTGGGCACCCTATTCCCTGCAAGAACACTGAGTACCCTCAGGCCCCCATGGGCCTGCTAAGCCACATCCAGGCCCGTAGCCCTTCGGAGGCACTCTGTGTATGCCGAGTGTAGGGCAACAGACTGCACTCTTTCTTGGGACAGCTTGATTTCCTCAACACTCCCCCAGGTCGACGAACCGCTTTGTAGCAGGTCCAACATACCTTGCAAGTGTGACTCATTGCCCTAGTCTGAGCTGCACTGAGAATAACCCTCGGCTTCGCATTCCATCTGGGACCCCCTGCCTGAAGTGACCCTGCCTCCAGGAGAATGTCGGCTTGCGTTCCGACTGAAACTAAAGCCCAGTTCCTCGGGTAACACTGCAGGCTTTTGAAGAGCCATGGGCCCGGAGGCTTAGCTGGCGCATTCCTTGGTTGAGGAAGTTCACTATTTGCAGAACACCCTGCTTCGAGAAGTTGATTCAGGGAAGGAACCACTGGGTAACCTGTGTCTCTTTGGACTTGTTAGAAAGCACAGGGATGTATGCTGCGTGTGCCCATGGAAATGGGGCCTGATGGAACTAGCCTTGCTTTCCCATTTTGAAAGCTCCATTCATGCTGCCTTGAAGCTACTTGAAATTGACTGCTGTTGACAGGCCACTAGCCACTGTAGGCATGGCTGTGGGAAGAAAATGAGTTTTCTCTAGGTAAGCCGGGTGCTTCGATGGCCGGGGTGGAGCTCATCCTGCCACGCTCTAGAGCTAAAGGGATACTCAAGGTGAGTACTGGCCTCGAGGTAAGTCCCTGAGTAGCCGCGCAGAAAGGTAGGCATGCAGCTCTTACCATGAGGTCTTAGTCGCTGTTCTGCTTTATTTTTTAAGTTTTATTGTTTTTTTAAGATTGATTTATTGATTGATTGATTGCTATGTTGGGTCTACGTTTCTGTGCTAGGGCGTTCTCCAGTTGCGGTAAGTGGGGCCACTCTTCATCACGGTGCGTAGGCCTCTCACTATGGCGGCCTCTCTTGTTGCGGAGCACAGGCTCCAGAGGCGCAGGCTCAGTAGTTGTGGCTCAAGGGCCCAGTTGCTCCGCGGCCTGTGGGATCCTCCCAGACCAGGGCTCGAACCCGTGTACCCTGCATTGGCAGACAGATTCTCAACCAGTGCACCACCAGGGAAGCCCCTGTTCTGCTTTATTTTAAAGGAAGTACCCTTTTCAGGACTCCTAGGCCCCTCGGGTGTGCATCATTTTCCCTCCAATATCAGTGAGTGCCTCCAGACCCCTGTGGGCCTGCTGAGCAACATCGAGGCCCTAAGGTCGGTCCCTCGGAGGCCCTCTGTGTATGCCGAGTGATGGGCAAAACCCTGCACGTTCCTTAAGGAGAGCTACATTTCCAGAGGACTGGAGCAGCCTCAGGACCACATTTCTAGCCAGTGCGACGTGTCATGGAAGTGTTCGTCACGGCCCCCTTCTGAGCTGCCATGAGAACACACTCTGCTTAGGATTCTTCGAGGACCTCGTTCCTGAAGTCACTCTGCTCGAGGAGAAAGTCAGCATCCTACCATGCTGTGGCGCTAACGGAACACTCAGTGTGAGCAGTTGTCTCGAGGTAAGGCTCTGAATTGCCATGCAGAAGCGGAGGCGTGCAGCATTTTCCATGAGGCCGTAGTCGCTGCTCTGCATTGTTTTAATGTCAGTACGCTTTGCAGGACATCTTAGAACCCCACGTGGGCACCCTATTCGCTGCAAGAACACTGAGTACCCTCAGGCCCCCATGGGCCTGCTAAGCCACATCCAGGCCCGTAGCCCTTCGGAGGCACTCTGTGTATGCCGAGTGTAGGGCAACAGACTGCAATCTTTCTTGGGACAGCTTGATTTCCTCAACACTCCCACAGGTCGACGATCCCCTTTGTAGCAGGTCCAAGATACCGTGCAAGTGTGACTCATTGCCCTAGTCTGAGCTGCACTGAGAATAACCCTCGGCTTCGCATTCCATCTGGGACCCCCTGTCTGAAGTCACCCTGCCTCCAGGAGAATGTCGGCTTGCGTTCCGACTGCAACTAAAGCCCAGTTCCTCGTGTAACACTGCAGGCTTTTGAAGAGCCACGGGACCGGAGGCTTAGCAGAGGCATTCCTTGGTTGAGGCAGTTCGCTATTTGCAGAACACCCTGCTTCGAGGACTTGATTCAGGGAAGGAACCACTGGGTAACCTGTGTCTCTTTGGACTTGTTAGAAAGCACAGGGATGTATGCTGCGTGTGCCCATGGAAATGGGGGCCTGATGGAACTAGCCTTGCTTTCCCATTTTGAAAGCTCCATTCATGCTGCCTTGAAGCTACTTGAAATTGACTGCTGTTGACAGGCCACTAGCCACTGTAGGCATGGCTGTGGGAAGAAAATGAGTTTTCTCTAGGTAAGCCGGGTGCTTCGATGGCCGGGGTGGAGCTCATCCTGCCACGCTCTAGAGCTAAAGGGAAACTCAACGTGAGTACTGGCCTCGAGGTGAGTCCCTGAGTAGCCGTGCAGAAAGGTAGCTGTGCAGACCTTTCCATGAGGTCCTAGTCGCTGTTCTGCTTTATTTTAGTTTATTTTTTAAATTTTTATTGTTTTTTTAAGATTTATTGATTGATTGATTGATTGCTATGTTGGGTCTTCGTTTCTGTGCTAGGGCTCTCTCCAGTTGCGGTAAGTGGGGGCCACTCTTCATCGCCGTGCGTAGGCCTCTCGCTATTGCGGCCTCTCTTGTTGCGGAGCACAGGCTCCAGAGGCGCAGGCTCAGTAGTTGTGGCTCACGGGCCCAGTTGCTCCGCGGCCTGTGGGATCCTCCCAAGACCAGGGCTGGAACCCGTGTACCCTGCATTGGCAGGCAGATTCTCAACCAGTGCGCCACCAGGGAAGCCCCTGTTCTGCTTTATTTTAAAGGAAGTACACTTTTCAAGACTCCTAGGCCCCTCGGGTGTGCATCATTTTCCTTCCAAGATCAGTGAGTACCTCCAGAGCCCTGTGGGCCTGCTGAGCAACATCGAGGCCCAAAGGTCAGTCCCTCGGAGGCCCTCTGTGTATGCCAAGTGATGGGCAACACACTGCTCGTTCCTTAAGGAGAGCTACATTTTCAGAGCACTGGAACAGCCTCAGGACCACATTTCTACCCAGCGCGACGTGCCATGGATGTGTTCGTTATGGCCCCCGTGTGAGCTGCCATGATAAAACACTCTGCTCAGAATTCTTCGAGCACCTCGTACCTGAAGTCACTCTTCTCGAGGACAAAGTCAGCATCCTACCATGCTGTGTCGCTAACGGGACACTCAGCGTGAGCAGTTGTCTCGAGGTAAGGCCCTGAATGCCATGCAGAAGCGGACGCGTGCAGTAGTTTCCAGGAGGCCGTAGCCATTGCTCTGCATTATTTTAACGTCAGTACGCTTTCCAGGACATCTTGGAGCCCCGCGTGGGCACCCTATTCTCTGCAAGAACACTGAGTACCCTCCGGCCCCCATGGGCCTGCTAAGCCACATCCAGGCCCGTAGCCCTTCGGAGGCACTCTGTGTATGCCGAGTGTAGGGCAACAGAGTGCACTCTTTCTTGGGACAGCTTGATTTCCTCAACACTCCCACAGGTCGACGATCCCCTTTGTAGCAGGTCCAAGATACCGTGCAAGTGTGACTCATTGCCCTAGTCTGAGCTGCACTGAGCATAACCCTCGGCTTCGCATTCCATCTGGGACCCCCTGCCTGAAGTGACCCTGCCTCCAGGAGAATGTCGGCTTGCGTTCCGACTGAAACTAAAGCCCAGTTCCTCGGGTAACACTGCAGGCTTTTGAAGAGCCATGGGCCCGGAGGCTTAGCTGGCGCATTCCTTGGTTGAGGAAGTTCACTATTTGCAGAACACCCTGCTTCGAGAAGTTGATTCAGGGAAGGAACCACTGGGTAACCTGTGTCTCTTTGGACTTGTTAGAAAGCACAGGGATGTATGCTGCGTGTGCCCATGGAAATGGGGCCTGATGGAACTAGCCTTGCTTTCCCATTTTGAAAGCTCCATTCATGCTGCCTTGAAGCTACTTGAAATTGACTGCTGTTGACAGGCCACTAGCCACTGTAGGCATGGCTGTGGGAAGAAAATGAGTTTTCTCTAGGTAAGCCGGGTGCTTCGATGGCCGGGGTGGAGCTCATCCTGCCACGCTCTAGAGCTAAAGGGATACTCAAGGTGAGTACTGGCCTCGAGGTAAGTCCCTGAGTAGCCGCGCAGAAAGGTAGGCATGCAGCTCTTACCATGAGGTCTTAGTCGCTGTTCTGCTTTATTTTTTAAGTTTTATTGTTTTTTTAAGATTGATTTATTGATTGATTGATTGCTATGTTGGGTCTACGTTTCTGTGCTAGGGCGTTCTCCAGTTGCGGTAAGTGGGGCCACTCTTCATCACGGTGCGTAGGCCTCTCACTATGGCGGCCTCTCTTGTTGCGGAGCACAGGCTCCAGAGGCGCAGGCTCAGTAGTTGTGGCTCACGGGCCCAGTTGCTCCGCGGCCTGTGGGATCCTCCCAGACCAGGGCTCGAACCCGTGTACCCTGCATTGGCAGACAGATTCTCAACCAGTGCGCCACCAGGGAAGCCCCTGTTCTGCTTTATTTTAAAGGAAGTACCCTTTTCAGGACTCCTAGGCCCCTCGGGTGTGCATCATTTTCCCTCCAATATCAGTGAGTGCCTCCAGACCCCTGTGGGCCTGCTGAGCAACATCGAGGCCCTAAGGTCGGTCCCTCGGAGGCCCTCTGTGTATGCCGAGTGATGGGCAAAACCCTGCACGTTCCTTAAGGAGAGCTACATTTCCAGAGGACTGGAGCAGCCTCAGGACCACATTTCTAGCCAGTGCGACGTGTCATGGAAGTGTTCGTCACGGCCCCCTTCTGAGCTGCCATGAGAACACACTCTGCTTAGGATTCTTCGAGGACCTCGTTCCTGAAGTCACTCTGCTCGAGGAGAAAGTCAGCATCCTACCATGCTGTGGCGCTAACGGAACACTCAGTGTGAGCAGTTGTCTCGAGGTAAGGCTCTGAATTGCCATGCAGAAGCGGAGGCGTGCAGCATTTTCCATGAGGCCGTAGTCGCTGCTCTGCATTGTTTTAATGTCAGTACGCTTTGCAGGACATCTTAGAACCCCGCGTGGGCACCCTATTCGCTGCAAGAACACTGAGTACCCTCAGGCCCCCATGGGCCTGCTAAGCCACATCCAGGCCCGTAGCCCTTCGGAGGCACTCTGTGTATGCCGAGTGTAGGGCAACAGACTGCAATCTTTCTTGGGACAGCTTGATTTCCTCAACACTCCCACAGGTCGACGATCCCCTTTGTAGCAGGTCCAAGATACCGTGCAAGTGTGACTCATTGCCCTAGTCTGAGCTGCACTGAGAATAACCCTCGGCTTCGCATTCCATCTGGGACCCCCTGTCTGAAGTCACCCTGCCTCCAGGAGAATGTCGGCTTGCGTTCCGACTGCAACTAAAGCCCAGTTCCTCGTGTAACACTGCAGGCTTTTGAAGAGCCACGGGACCGGAGGCTTAGCAGAGGCATTCCTTGGTTGAGGCAGTTCGCTATTTGCAGAACACCCTGCTTCGAGGACTTGATTCAGGGAAGGAACCACTGGGTAACCTGTGTCTCTTTGGACTTGTTAGAAAGCACAGGGATGTATGCTGCGTGTGCCCATGGAAATGGGGGCCTGATGGAACTAGCCTTGCTTTCCCATTTTGAAAGCTCCATTCATGCTGCCTTGAAGCTACTTGAAATTGACTGCTGTTGACAGGCCACTAGCCACTGTAGGCATGGCTGTGGGAAGAAAATGAGTTTTCTCTAGGTAAGCCGGGTGCTTCGATGGCCGGGGTGGAGCTCATCCTGCCACGCTCTAGAGCTAAAGGGAAACTCAACGTGAGTACTGGCCTCAAGGTGAGTCCCTGAGTAGCCGCGCAGAAAGGTAGCTGTGCAGACCTTTCCATGAGGTCCTAGTCGCTGTTCTGCTTTATTTTAGTTTATTTTTTTAAATTTTTATTGTTTTTTTAAGATTTATTGATTGATTGATTGATTGCTATGTTGGGTCTTCGTTTCTGTGCTAGGGCTCTCTCCAGTTGCGGTAAGTGGGGGCCACTCTTCATCGCCGTGCGTAGGACTCTCGCTATTGCGTCCTCTCTTGTTGCGGAGCACAGGCTCCAGAGGCGCAGGCTCAGTAGTTGTGGCTCACGGGCCCAGTTGCTCCGCGGCCTGTGGGATCCTCCCAAGACCAGGGCTGGAACCCGTGTACCCTGCATTGGCAGGCAGATTCTCAACCAGTGCGCCACCAGGGAAGCCCCTGTTCTGCTGTATTTTAAAGGAAGTACACTTTTCAAGACTCCTAGGCCCCTCGGGTGTGCATCATTTTCCTTCCAAGATCAGTGAGTACCTCCAGAGCCCTGTGGGCCTGCTGAGCAACATCGAGGCCCAAAGGTCAGTCCCTCGGAGGCCCTCTGTGTATGCCAAGTGATGGGCAACACACTGCTCGTTCCTTAAGGAGAGCTACATTTTCAGAGCACTGGAACAGCCTCAGGACCACATTTCTACCCAGCGCGACGTGCCATGGATGTGTTCGTTATGGCCCCCGTGTGAGCTGCCATGATAAAACACTCTGCTCAGAATTCTTCGAGCACCTCGTACCTGAAGTCACTCTTCTCGAGGACAAAGTCAGCATCCTACCATGCTGTGTCGCTAACGGGACACTCAGCGTGAGCAGTTGTCTCGAGGTAAGGCCCTGAATGCCATGCAGAAGCGGACGCGTGCAGCAGTTTCCAGGAGGCCGTAGCCATTGCTCTGCATTATTTTAACGTCAGTACGCTTTCCAGGACATCTTGGAGCCCCGCGTGGGCACGCTATTCTCTGCAAGAACACTGAGTACCCTCCGCCCCCATGGGCCTGCTAAGCCACATCCAGGCCCGTAGCCCTTCGGAGGCACTCTGTGTATGCCGAGTGTAGGGCAACAGAGTGCACTCTTTCTTGGGACAGCTTGATTTCCTCAACACTCCCACAGGTCGACGATCCCCTTTGTAGCAGGTCCAAGATACCGTGCAAGTGTGACTCATTGCCCTAGTCTGAGCTGCACTGAGCATAACCCTCGGCTTCGCATTCCATCTGGGACCCCCTGCCTGAAGTCACCCTGCCTCCAGGAGAATGTCGGCTTGCGTTCCGAGTGCAAGTAAACCCCAGTTCCTCGTTTAACACTGCAGGCTTTTGAAGAGGCTCGGGCCCGGAGTCGTAGCTGGGGCGTTCCTTGGTTGAGGCAGTTCGCTATTTGCAGAACACCCTGCTTCGAGGAGTTGATTCAGGGAAGGAACCACTGGGTAACCTGTGTCTCTTTGGACTTGTTAGAAAGCACAGGGATGTATGCTGCGTGTGCCCGTGGAAATGGGGCCTGATGGAACTAGCCTTGCTTTCCCATTTTGAAAGCTCCATTCATGCTGCCTTGAAGCTACTTGGAATTGACAGCTGTTGACAGGCCACTAGCCACTGTAGGCATGGCTGTGGGAAGAAAATGAGTTTTCTCTAGGTAAGCCGGGTGCTTCGATGGCCGGGGTGGAGCTCATCCTGCCACGCTCTAGAGCTAAAGGAAACTCATCCTGAGTACTGGCCTCGAGGTAAGTCCCTGAGTAGCCACGCAGAAAGGTAGGCATGCAGCTCTTTCCATGAGGTCTTAGTCGCTGTTCTGCTTTATTTTAGTTTATTTTTTTATTTTTTATTGTTTTTTTAAGGTTTATTGATTGATTGATTGATTGCTATGTTGGCTCTTCGTTTCTGTGCTAGGGCTCTCTCCAGTTGCGGTAAGTGGGGGCCACTCTTCATCGCCGTGTGTAGGACTCTCACTATCGCGGCCTCTCTTGTTGTGGAGCACAGGCTCCAGAGGCGCAGGCTCAGTAGTTGTGGCTCACGGGTCCAGTTGCTCCACGGCCTGTGGGATCCTCCCAAGACCAGGGCTCGAACCCGTGTACCCTGCGTTGGCAGGCAGATTCTCAAGCAGTGCGCCACCAGAGAAGCCCCTGTTCTGCTTTATTTTAAAAGAAGTACACTTTTCAAGACTCCTAGGCCCCTCGGGTGTGCATCATTTTCCTTCCAATATCAGTGAGTACCTCCAGACCCCTGTGGGTATGCTGAGCCACATCGAGGCCCAAAGGTCGGTCCCTCGGAGGCCTTCTGTGTATGCCGAGTGATGGGCAACACCCTGCACGTTTCTTAAAGGGAGCTACATTTCCAGAGCACTGGAAAAGCCTCAGGACAACACATCTAGCCAGTGCGACATGCCATGGAAATGTTCGTCATGGCCCCCGTCTGAGGTGCCATGAGAAAACACCCTGCTTAGAATTATTCGAGGACCTCGTACCTGAAGTCATTCTGCTCGAGGAGAAAGTCAGCATCCTACCATGCTGTGTCGCTAACGGGACATTCAGCGAGAGCACGTGCCTCAAGGTAAGGCCCTGAAGTGCCATGCAGAAGCAGAGGCGTGCAGCATTTTCCATGAGGCCGTAGCCGCTCCTCTGCATTGTTTTAACGTCAGTACGCTGTGCAGGACATCTAGGAACCCCGTGTGGGCACCCTATTCCCTGCAAGAACACTGAGTACCCTCAGGCCCCCATGGGCCTGCTAAGCCACATCCAGGCCCGTAGCCCTTCGGAGGCACTCTGTGTATGCCGAGTGTAGGGCAACAGACTGCACTCTTTCTTGGGACAGCTTGATTTCCTCAACACTCCCCCAGGTCGACGAACCGCTTTGTAGCAGGTCCAACATACCTTGCAAGTGTGACTCATTGCCCTAGTCTGAGCTGCACTGAGAATAACCCTCGGCTTCGCATTCCATCTGGGACCCCCTGCCTGAAGTGACCCTGCGTCCAGGAGAATGTCGGCTTGCGTTCCGACTGAAACTAAAGCCCAGTTCCTCGGGTAACACTGCAGGCTTTTGAAGAGCCATGGGCCCGGAGGCTTAGCTGGCGCATTCCTTGGTTGAGGAAGTTCACTATTTGCAGAACACCCTGCTTCGAGAAGTTGATTCAGGGAAGGAACCACTGGGTAACCTGTGTCTCTATGGACTTGTTAGAAAGCACAGGGATGTATGCTGCGTGTGCCCATGGAAATGGGGCCTGATGGAACTAGCCTTGCTTTCCCATTTTGAAAGCTCCATTCATGCTGCCTTGAAGCTACTTGAAATTGACTGCTGTTGACAGGCCACTAGCCACTGTAGGCATGGCTCTGGGAAGAAAATGAGTTTTCTCTAGGTAAGCCGGGTGCTTCGATGGCCGGGGTGGAGCTCATCCTGCCACGCTCTAGAGCTAAAGGGATACTCAAGGTGAGTACTGGCCTCGAGGTAAGTCCCTGAGTAGCCGCGCAGAAAGGTAGGCATGCAGCTCTTACCATGAGGTCTTAGTCGCTGTTCTGCTTTATTTTTTAAGTTTTATTGTTTTTTTAAGATTGATTTATTGATTGATTGATTGCTATGTTGGGTCTACGTTTCTGTGCTAGGGCGTTCTCCAGTTGCGGTAAGTGGGGCCACTCTTCATCACGGTGCGTAGGCCTCTCACTATGGCGGCCTCTCTTGTTGCGGAGCACAGGCTCCAGAGGCGCAGGCTCAGTAGTTGTGGCTCAAGGGCCCAGTTGCTCCGCGGCCTGTGGGATCCTCCCAGACCAGGGCTCGAACCCGTGTACCCTGCATTGGCAGACAGATTCTCAACCAGTGCGCCACCAGGGAAGCCCCTGTTCTGCTTTATTTTAAAGGAAGTACCCTTTTCAGGACTCCTAGGCCCCTCGGGTGTGCATCATTTTCCCTCCAATATCAGTGAGTGCCTCCAGACCCCTGTGGGCCTGCTGAGCAACATCGAGGCCCTAAGGTCGGTCCCTCGGAGGCCCTCTGTGTATGCCGAGTGATGGGCAAAACCCTGCACGTTCCTTAAGGAGAGCTACATTTCCAGAGGACTGGAGCAGCCTCAGGACCACATTTCTAGCCAGTGCGACGTGTCATGGAAGTGTTCGTCACGGCCCCCTTCTGAGCTGCCATGAGAACACACTCTGCTTAGGATTCTTCGAGGACCTCGTTCCTGAAGTCACTCTGCTCGAGGAGAAAGTCAGCATCCTACCATGCTGTGGCGCTAACGGAACACTCAGTGTGAGCAGTTGTCTCGAGGTAAGGCTCTGAATTGCCATGCAGAAGCGGAGGCGTGCAGCATTTTCCATGAGGCCGTAGTCGCTGCTCTGCATTGTTTTAATGTCAGTACGCTTTGCAGGACATCTTAGAACCCCGCGTGGGCACCCTATTCGCTGCAAGAACACTGAGTACCCTCAGGCCCCCATGGGCCTGCTAAGCCACATCCAGGCCCGTAGCCCTTCGGAGGCACTCTGTGTATGCCGAGTGTAGGGCAACAGACTGCAATCTTTCTTGGGACAGCTTGATTTCCTCAACACTCCCACAGGTCGACGATCCCCTTTGTAGCAGGTCCAAGATACCGTGCAAGTGTGACTCATTGCCCTAGTCTGAGCTGCACTGAGAATAACCCTCGGCTTCGCATTCCATCTGGGACCCCCTGTCTGAAGTCACCCTGCCTCCAGGAGAATGTCGGCTTGCGTTCCGACTGCAACTAAAGCCCAGTTCCTCGTGTAACACTGCAGGCTTTTGAAGAGCCACGGGACCGGAGGCTTAGCAGAGGCATTCCTTGGTTGAGGCAGTTCGCTATTTGCAGAACACCCTGCTTCGAGGACTTGATTCAGGGAAGGAACCACTGGGTAACCTGTGTCTCTTTGGACTTGTTAGAAAGCACAGGGATGTATGCTGCGTGTGCCCATGGAAATGGGGGCCTGATGGAACTAGCCTTGCTTTCCCATTTTGAAAGCTCCATTCATGCTGCCTTGAAGCTACTTGAAATTGACTGCTGTTGACAGGCCACTAGCCACTGTAGGCATGGCTGTGGGAAGAAAATGAGTTTTCTCTAGGTAAGCCGGGTGCTTCGATGGCCGGGGTGGAGCTCATCCTGCCACGCTCTAGAGCTAAAGGGAAACTCAACGTGAGTACTGGCCTCGAGGTAAGTCCCTGAGTAGCCGCGCAGAAAGGTAGCTGTGCAGACCTTTCCGTGAGGTCCTAGTCGCTGTTCTGCTTTATTTTAGTTTATTTTTTAAAATTTTTATTGTTTTTTTAAGATTTATTGATTGATTGATTGATTGCTATGTTGGGTCTTCGTTTCTGTGCTAGGGCTCTCTCCAGTTGCGGTAAGTGGGGGCCACTCTTCATCGCCGTGCGTAGGACTCTCGCTATTGCGGCCTCTCTTGTTGCGGAGCACAGGCTCCAGAGGCGCAGGCTCAGTAGTTTTGGCTCACGGGCCCAGTTGCTCCGCGGCCTGTGGGATCCTCCCAAGACCAGGGCTGGAACCCGTGTACCCTGCATTGGCAGGCAGATTCTCAACCAGTGCGCCACCAGGGAAGCCCCTGTTCTGCTTTATTTTAAAGGAAGTACACTTTTCAAGACTCCTAGGCCCCTCGGGTGTGCATCATTTTCCTTCCAAGATCAGTGAGTACCTCCAGAGCCCTGTGGGCCTGCTGAGCAACATCGAGGCCCAAAGGTCAGTCCCTCGGAGGCCCTCTGTGTATGCCAAGTGATGGGCAACACACTGCTCGTTCCTTAAGGAGAGCTACATTTTCAGAGCACTGGAACAGCCTCAGGACCACATTTCTACCCAGCGCGACGTGCCATGGATGTGTTCGTTATGGCCCCCGTGTGAGCTGCCATGATAAAACACTCTGCTCAGAATTCTTCGAGCACCTCGTACCTGAAGTCACTCTTCTCGAGGACAAAGTCAGCATCCTACCATGCTGTGTTGCTAACGGGACACTCAGCATGAGCAGTTGTCTTGAGGTAAGGCCCTGAATTGCCATACGGAAGCGGACGCGTGCAGCAGTTTCCAGGAGGCCGTAGCCATTGCTCTGCATTATTTTAACGTCAGTACGCTTTCCAGGACATCTTGGAGCCCCGCGTGGGCACCCTATTCTCTGCAAGAACACTGAGTACCCTCCGGCCCCCATGGGCCTGCTAAGCCACATCCAGGCCCGTAGCCCTTCGGAGGCACTCTGTGTATGCCGAGTGTAGGGCAACAGAGTGCACTCTTTCTTGGGACAGCTTGATTTCCTCAACACTCCCACAGGTCGACGATCCCCTTTGTAGCAGGTCCAAGATACCGTGCAAGTGTGACTCATTGCCCTAGTCTGAGCTGCACTGAGCAAAACCCTCGGCTTCGCATTCTATCTGGGACCCCCTGCCTGAAGTCACCCTGCCTCCAGGAGAATGTCGTCTTGCGTTCCGAGTGCAAGTAAACCCCAGTTCCTCGTTTAACACTGCAGGCTTTTGAAGAGGCTCGGGCCCGGAGTCGTAGCTGGGGCGTTCCTTGGTTGAGGCAGTTCGCTATTTGCAGAACACCCTGCTTCGAGGAGTTGATTCAGGGAAGGAACCACTGGGTAACCTGTGTCTCTTTGGACTTGTTAGAAAGCACAGGGATGTATGCTGCGTGTGCCCGTGGAAATGGGGCCTGATGGAACTAGCCTTGCTTTCCCATTTTGAAAGCTCCATTCATGCTGCCTTGAAGCTACTTGGAATTGACTGCTGTTGACAGGCCACTAGCCACTGTAGGCATGGCTGTGGGAAGAAAATGAGTTTTCTCTAGGTAAGCCGGGTGCTTCGATGGCCGGGGTGGAGCTCATCCTGCCACGCTCTAGAGCTAAAGGAAACTCAACCTGAGTACTGGCCTCGAGGTAAGTCCCTGAGTAGCCACGCAGAAAGGTAGGCATGCAGCTCTTTCCATGAGGTCTTAGTCGCTGTTCTGCTTTATTTTAGTTTATTTTTTTTATTTTTTATTGTTTTTTTAAGGTTTATTGATTGATTGATTGATTGCTATGTTGGGTCTTCGTTTCTGTGCTAGGGCTCTCTCCAGTTGCGGTAAGTGTGGGCCACTCTTCATCGCCGTGCGTAGGACTCTCACTATCGCGGCCTCTCTTGTTGTGGAGCACAGGCTCCAGAGGCGCAGGCTCAGTAGTTGTGGCTCACGGGCCCAGTTGCTCCGCGGCCTGTGGGATCCTCCCAAGACCAGGGCTCGAACCCGTGTACCCTGCTTTGGCAGGCAGATTCTCATCCAGTGTGCCACCAGAGAAGCCCCTGTTCTGCTTTATTTTAAAAGAAGTACACTTTTCAAGACTCCTAGGCCCCTCGGGTGTGCATCATTTTCCTTCCAATATCAGTGAGTACTTCCAGACCCCTGTGGGCCTGCTGAGCCACATCGAGGCCCAAAGGTCGGTCCCTCGGAGGCCTTCTGTGTATGCCGAGTGATGGGCAACACCCTGCACGTTTCTTAAAGGGAGCTACATTTCCAGAGCACTGGAAAAGCCTCAGGACAACACATCTAGCCAGTGCGACATGCCATGGAAATGTTCGTCATGGCCCCCGTCTGAGGTGCCATGAGAAAACACCCCGCTTAGAATTATTCGAGGACCTCGTACCTGAAGTCATTCTGCTCGAGGAGAAAGTCAGCATCCTACCATGCTGTGTCGCTAACGGGACATTCAGCGAGAGCACGTGCCTCAAGGTAAGGCCCTGAAGTGCCATGCAGAAGCAGAAGCATGCAGCATTTTCCATGAGGCCGTAGCCGCTCCTCTGCATTGTTTTAACGTCAGTACGCTTTGCAGGACATCTAGGAACCCCGTGTGGGCACCCTATTCCCTGCAAGAACACTGAGTACCCTCAGGCCCCCATGGGCCTGCTAAGCCACATCCAGGCCCGTAGCCCTTCGGAGGCACTCTGTGTATGCCGAGTGTAGGGCAACAGACTGCACTCTTTCTTGGGACAGCTTGATTTCCTCAACACTCCCCCAGGTCGACGAACCGCTTTGTAGCAGGTCCAACATACCTTGCAAGTGTGACTCATTGCCCTAGTCTGAGCTGCACTGAGAATAACCCTCGGCTTCGTATTCCATCTGGGACCCCCTGCTTCGCATTCCATCTGGGACCCCCTGCCTGAAGTGACCCTGCGTCCAGGAGAATGTCGGCTTGTGTTCCGACTGAAACTAAAGCCCAGTTCCTCGGGTAACACTGCAGGCTTTTGAAGAGCCATGGGCCCGGAGGCTTAGCTGGCGCATTCCTTGGTTGACGAAGTTCACTATTTGCAGAACACCCTGCTTCGAGAAGTTGATTCAGGGAAGGAACCACTGGGTAACCTGTGTCTCTTTGGACTTGTTACAAATCACAGGGATGTATGCTGCGTGTGCCCATGGAAATGGGGCCTGATGGAACTAGCCTTGCTTTCCCATTTTGAAAGCTCCATTCATGCTGCCTTGAAGCTACTTGAAATTGACTGCTGTTGACAGGCCACTAGCCACTGTAGGCATGGCTCTGGGAAGAAAATGAGTTTTCTCTAGGTAAGCCGGGTGCTTCGATGGCCGGGGTGGAGCTCATCCTGCCACGCTCTAGAGCTAAAGGGATACTCAAGGTGAGTACTGGCCTCGAGGTAAGTCCCTGAGTAGCCGCGCAGAAAGGTAGGCATGCAGCTCTTACCATGAGGTCTTAGTCGCTGTTCTGCTTTATTTTTTAAGTTTTATTGTTTTTTTAAGATTGATTTATTGATTGATTGATTGCTATGTTGGGTCTACGTTTCTGTGCTAGGGCGTTCTCCAGTTGCGGTAAGTGGGGCCACTCTTCATCACGGTGCGTAGGCCTCTCACTATGGCGGCCTCTCTTGTTGCGGAGCACAGGCTCCAGAGGCGCAGGCTCAGTAGTTGTGGCTCAAGGGCCCAGTTGCTCCGCGGCCTGTGGGATCCTCCCAGACCAGGGCTGGAACCCGTGTACCCTGCATTGGCAGACAGATTCTCAACCAGTGCGCCACCAGGGAAGCCCCTGTTCTGCTTTATTTTAAAGGAAGTACCCTTTTCAGGACTCCTAGGCCCCTCGGGTGTGCATCATTTTCCCTCCAATATCAGTGAGTGCCTCCAGACCCCTGTGGGCCTGCTGAGCAACATCGAGGCCCTAAGGTCGGTCCCTCGGAGGCCCTCTGTGTATGCCGAGTGATGGGCAAAACCCTGCACGTTCCTTAAGGAGAGCTACATTTCCAGAGGACTGGAGCAGCCTCAGGACCACATTTCTAGCCAGTGCAACGTGTCATGGAAGTGTTCGTCACGGCCCCCTTCTGAGCTGCCATGAGAACACACTCTGCTTAGGATTCTTCGAGGACCTCGTTCCTGAAGTCACTCTGCTCGAGGAGAAAGTCAGCATCCTACCATGCTGTGGCGCTAACGGAACACTCAGTGTGAGCAGTTGTCTCGAGGTAAGGCTCTGAATTGCCATGCAGAAGCGGAGGCGTGCAGCATTTTCCATGAGGCCGTAGTCGCTGCTCTGCATTGTTTTAATGTCAGTACGCTTTGCAGGACATCTTAGAACCCCGCGTGGGCACCCTATTCGCTGCAAGAACACTGAGTACCCTCAGGCCCCCATGGGCCTGCTAAGCCACATCCAGGCCCGTAGCCCTTCGGAGGCACTCTGTGTATGCCGAGTGTAGGGCAACAGACTGCACTCTTTCTTGGGACAGCTTGATTTCCTCAACACTCCCACAGGTCGACGATCCCCTTTGTAGCAGGTCCAAGATACCGTGCAAGTGTGACTCATTGCCCTAGTCTGAGCTGCACTGAGCAAAACCCTCGGCTTCGCATTCCATCTGGGACCCCCTGTCTGAAGTCACCCTGCCTCCAGGAGAATGTCGTCTTGCGTTCCGAGTGCAAGTAAACCCCAGTTCCTCGTTTAACACTGCAGGCTTTTGAAGAGGCTCGGGCCCGGAGTCGTAGCTGGGGCGTTCCTTGGTTGAGGCAGTTCGCTATTTGCAGAACACCCTGCTTCGAGGAGTTGATTCAGGGAAGGAACCACTGGGTAACCTGTGTCTCTTTGGACTTGTTAGAAAGCACAGGGATGTATGCTGCGTGTGCCCGTGGAAATGGGGCCTGATGGAACTAGCCTTGCTTTCCCATTTTGAAAGCTCCATTCATGCTGCCTTGAAGCTACTTGAAATTGACTGCTGTTGACAGGCCACTAGCCACTGTAGGCATGGCTCTGGGAAGAAAATGAGTTTTCTCTAGGTAAGCCGGGTGCGTCGATGGCCGGGGTGGAGCTCATCCTGCCACACTCTAGAGCTAAAGGAAACTCAACCTGAGTACTGGCCTCGAGGTAAGTCCCTGAGTAGCCACGCAGAAAGGTAGGCATGCAGCTCTTTCCATGAGGTCTTAGTCGCTGTTCTGCTTTATTTTAGTTTATTTTTTTTTATTTTTTATTGTTTTTTTAAGGTTTATTGATTGATTGATTGATTGCTATGTTGGGTCTTCGTTTCTGTGCTATGGCTCTCTCCAGTTGCGGTAAGTGGGGGCCACTCTTCATCGCCGTGCGTAGGACTCTCACTATCGCGGCCTCTCTTGTTGTGGAGCACAGGCTCCAGAGGCGCAGGCTCAGTAGTTGTGGCTCACGGGCCCAGTTGCTCCACAGCCTGTGGGATCCTCCCAAGACCAGGGCTCGAACCCGTGTACCCTGCGTTGGCAGGCAGATTCTCAAGCAGTGCGCCACCAGAGAAGCCCCTGTTCTGCTTTATTTTAAAAGAAGTACACTTTTCAAGACTCCTAGGCCCCTCGGGTGTGCATCATTTTCCTTCCAAGATCAGTGAGTACCTCCAGAGCCCTGTGGGCCTGCTGAGCAACATCGAGGCCCAAAGGTCAGTCCCTCGGAGGCCCTCTGTGTATGCCAAGTGATGGGCAACACACTGCTCGTTCCTTAAGGAGAGCTACATTTTCAGAGCACTGGAACAGCCTCAGGACCACATTTCTACCCAGCGCGACGTGCCATGGATGTGTTCGTTATGGCCCCCGTGTGAGCTGCCATGATAAAACACTCTGCTCAGAATTCTTCGAGCACCTCGTACCTGAAGTCACTCTTCTCGAGGACAAAGTCAGCATCCTACCATGCTGTGTCGCTAACGGGACACTCAGCGTGAGCAGTTGTCTCGAGGTAAGGCCCTGAATGCCATGCGGAAGCGGACGCGTGCAGCAGTTTCCAGGAGGCCGTAGCCATTGCTCTGCATTATTTTAACGTCAGTACGCTTTCCAGGACATCTTGGAGCCCCGCGTGGGCACCCTTTTCGCTGCAAGAACACTGAGTACCCTCCGGCCCCCATGGGCCTGCTAAGCCACATCCAGGCCCGTAGCCCTTCGGAGGCACTCTGTGTATGCCGAGTGTAGGGCAACAGAGTGCACTCTTTCTTGGGACAGCTTGATTTCCTCAACACTCCCACAGGTCGACGATCCCCTTTGTAGCAGGTCCAAGATACCGTGCAAGTGTGACTCATTGCCCTAGTCTGAGCTGCACTGAGCAAAACCCTCGGCTTCGCATTCCATCTGGGACCCCCTGCCTGAAGTCACCCTGCCTCCAGGAGAATGTCGTCTTGCGTTCCGAGTGCAAGTAAACCCCAGTTCCTCGTTTAACACTGCAGGCTTTTGAAGAGGCTCGGGCGCGGAGTCGTAGCTGGGGCGTTCCTTGGTTGAGGCAGTTCGCTATTTGCAGAACACCCTGCTTCGAGGAGTTGATTCAGGGAAGGAACCACTGGGTAACCTGTGTCTCTTTGGACTTGTTAGAAAGCACAGGGATGTATGCTGCGTGTGCCCGTGGAAATGGGGCCTGATGGAACTAGCCTTGCTTTCCCATTTTGAAAGCTCCATTCATGCTGCCTTGAAGCTACTTGAAATTGACTGCTGTTGACAGGCCACTAGCCACTGTAGGCATGGCTCTGGGAAGAAAATGAGTTTTCTCTAGGTAAGCCGGGTGCTTCGATGGCTGGGGTGGAGCTCATCCTGCCACGCTCTAGAGCTAAAGGAAACTCAACCTGAGTACTGGCCTCGAGGTAAGTCCCTGAGTAGCCACGCAGAAAGGTAGGCATGCAGCTCTTTCCATGAGGTCTTAGTCGCTGTTCTGCTTTATTTTAGTTTATTTTTTTTATTTTTTATTGTTTTTTTAAGGTTTATTGATTGATTGATTGATTGCTATGTTGGGTCTTCGTTTCTGTGCTAGGGCTCTCTCCAGTTGCGGTAAGTGGGGGCCACTCTTCATCGCCGTGCGTAGGACTCTCACTATGGCGGCCTCTCTTGTTGTGGAGCACAGGCTCCAGAGGCGCAGGCTCAGTAGTTGTGGCTCACGGGCCCAGTTGCTCCACGGCCTGTGGGATCCTCCCAAGACCAGGGCTCGAACCCGTGTACCCTGCGTTGGCAGGCAGATTCTCAAGCAGTGCGCCACCAGAGAAGCCCCTGTTCTGCTTTATTTTAAAGGAAGTACACTTTTCAAGACTCCTAGGCCCCTCGGGTGTGCATCATTTTCCTTCCAATATCAGTGAGTACCTATAGACCCCTGTGGGCCTGCTGAGCCACATCGAGGCCCAAAGGTCGGTCCCTCGGAGGCCTTCTGTGTATGCCGAGTGATGGGCAACACCCTGCACGTTTCTTAAAGGGAGCTACATTTCCAGAGCACTGGAAAAGCCTCAGGACAACACATCTAGCCAGTGCGACATGCCATGGAAATGTTCGTCATGGCCCCCGTCTGAGGTGCCATGAGAAAACACCCCGCTTAGAATTATTCGAGGACCTCGTACCTGAAGTCATTCTGCTCGAGGAGAAAGTCAGCATCCTACCATGCTGTGTCGCTAACGGGACATTCAGCGAGAGCACATGCCTCAAGGTAAGGCCCTGAAGTGCCATGCAGAAGCAGAGGCATGCAGCATTTTCCATGAGGCCGTAGCCGCTCCTCTGCCTTGTTTTAACGTCAGTACGCTTTGCAGGACATCTAGGAACCCCGTGTGGGCACCCTATTCCCTGCAAGAACACTGAGTACCCTCAGGCCCCCATGGGCCTGCTAAGCCACATCCAGGCCCGTAGCCCTTCGGAGGCACTCTGTGTATGCCGAGTGTAGGGCAACAGACTGCACTCTTTCTTGGGACAGCTTGATTTCCTCAACACTCCCCCAGGTCGACGAACCGCTTTGTAGCAGGTCCAACATACCTTGCAAGTGTGACTCATTGCCCTAGTCTGAGCTGCACTGAGAATAACCCTCGGCTTCGCATTCCATCTGGGACCCCCTGCCTGAAGTGACCCTGCCTCCAGGAGAATGTCGGCTTGCGTTCCGACTGAAACTAAAGCCCAGTTCCTCGGGTAACACTGCAGGCTTTTGAAGAGCCATGGGCCCGGAGGCTTAGCTGGCGCGTTCCTTGGTTGAGGAAGTTCACTATTTGCAGAACACCCTGCTTCGAGAAGTTGATTCAGGGAAGGAACCACTGGGTAACCTGTGTCTCTTTGGACTTGTTAGAAAGCACAGGGATGTATGCTGCGTGTGCCCATGGAAATGGGGCCTGATGGAACTAGCCTTGCTTTCCCATTTTGAAAGCTCCATTCATGCTGCCTTGAAGCTACTTGAAATTGACTGCTGTTGACAGGCCACTAGCCACTGTAGGCATGGCTCTGGGAAGAAAATGAGTTTTCTCTAGGTAAGCCGGGTGCTTCGATGGCCGGGGTGGAGCTCATCCTGCCACGCTCTAGAGCTAAAGGGATACTCAAGGTGAGTACTGGCCTCGAGGTAAGTCCCTGAGTAGCCACGCAGAAAGGTAGGCATGCAGCTCTTACCATGAGGTCTTAGTCGCTGTTCTGCTTTATTTTTTAAGTTTTATTGTTTTTTTAAGATTGATTTATTGATTGATTGATTGCTATGTTGGGTCTACGTTTCTGTGCTAGGGCGTTCTCCAGTTGCGGTAAGTGGGGCCACTCTTCATCACGGTGCGTAGGCCTCTCACTATGGCGGCCTCTCTTGTTGCGGAGCACAGGCTCCAGAGGCGCAGGCTCAGTAGTTGTGGCTCACGGGCCCAGTTGCTCCGCGGCCTGTGGGATCCTCCCAGACCAGGGCTCGAACCCGTGTACCCTGCATTGGCAGACAGATTCTCAACCAGTGCGCCACCAGGGAAGCCCCTGTTCTGCTTTATTTTAAAGGAAGTACCCTTTTCAGGACTCCTAGGCCCCTCGGGTGTGCATCATTTTCCCTCCAATATCAGTGAGTGCCTCCAGACCCCTGTGGGCCTGCTGAGCAACATCGAGGCCCTAAGGTCGGTCCCTCGGAGGCCCTCTGTGTATGCCGAGTGATGGGCAAAACCCTGCACGTTCCTTAAGGAGAGCTACATTTCCAGAGGACTGGAGCAGCCTCAGGACCACATTTCTAGCCAGTGCGACGTGTCATGGAAGTGTTCGTCACGGCCCCCTTCTGAGCTGCCATGAGAACACACTCTGCTTAGGATTCTTCGAGGACCTCGTTCCTGAAGTCACTGTGCTCGAGGAGAAAGTCAGCATCCTACCATGCTGTGGCGCTAACGGAACACTCAGTGTGAGCAGTTGTCTCGAGGTAAGGCTCTGAATTGCCATGCAGAAGCGGAGGCGTGCAGCATTTTCCATGAGGCCGTAGTCGCTGCTCTGCATTGTTTTAATGTCAGTACGCTTTGCAGGACATCTTAGAACCCCGCGTGGGCACCCTATTCGCTGCAAGAACACTGAGTACCCTCAGGCCCCCATGGGCCTGCTAAGCCACATCCAGGCCCGTAGCCCTTCGGAGGCACTCTGTGTATGCCGAGTGTAGGGCAACAGACTGCAATCTTTCTTGGGACAGCTTGATTTCCTCAACACTCCCACAGGTCGACGATCCCCTTTGTAGCAGGTCCAAGATACCGTGCAAGTGTGACTCATTGCCCTAGTCTGAGCTGCACTGAGAATAACCCTCGGCTTCGCATTCCATCTGGGACCCCCTGTCTGAAGTCACCCTGCCTCCAGGAGAATGTCGGCTTGCGTTCCGACTGCAACTAAAGCCCAGTTCCTCGTGTAACACTGCAGGCTTTTGAAGAGCCACGGGACCGGAGGCTTAGCAGAGGCATTCCTTGGTTGAGGCAGTTCGCTATTTGCAGAACACCCTGCTTCGAGGACTTGATTCAGGGAAGGAACCACTGGGTAACCTGTGTCTCTTTGGACTTGTTAGAAAGCACAGGGATGTATGCTGCGTGTGCCCATGGAAATGGGGGCCTGATGGAACTAGCCTTGCTTTCCCATTTTGAAAGCTCCATTCATGCTGCCTTGAAGCTACTTGAAATTGACTGCTGTTGACAGGCCACTAGCCACTGTAGGCATGGCTGTGGGAAGAAAATGAGTTTTCTCTAGGTAAGCCGGGTGCTTCGATGGCCGGGGTGGAGCTCATCCTGCCACGCTCTAGAGCTAAAGGGAAACTCAACGTGAGTACTGGCCTCGAGGTAAGTCCCTGAGTAGCCGCGCAGAAAGGTAGCTGTGCAGACCTTTCCATGAGGTCCTAGTCGCTGTTCTGCTTTATTTTAGTTTATTTTTTTAAATTTTTATTGTTTTTTTAAGATTTATTGATTGATTGATTGATTGCTATGTTGGGTCTTCGTTTCTGTGCTAGGGCTCTCTCCAGTTGCGGTAAGTGGGGGCCACTCTTCATCGCCGTGCGTAGGCCTCTCGCTATTGCGGCCTCTCTTGTTGCGGAGCACAGGCTCCAGAGGCGCAGGCTCAGTAGTTGTGGCTCACGGGCCCAGTTGCTCCGCGGCCTGTGGGATCCTCCCAAGACCAGGGCTGGAACCCGTGTACCCTGCATTGGCAGGCAGATTCTCAACCAGTGCGCCACCAGGGAAGCCCCTGTTCTGCTTTATTTTAAAGGAAGTACACTTTTCAAGACTCCTAGGCCCCTCGGGTGTGCATCATTTTCCTTCCAAGATCAGTGAGTACCTCCAGAGCCCTGTGGGCCTGCTGAGCAACATCGAGGCCCAAAGGTCAGTCCCTCGGAGGCCCTCTGTGTATGCCAAGTGATGGGCAACACACTGCTCGTTCCTTAAGGAGAGCTACATTTTCAGAGCACTGGAACAGCCTCAGGACCACATTTCTACCCAGCGCGACGTGCCATGGATGTGTTCGTTATGGCCCCCGTGTGAGCTGCCATGATAAAACACTCTGCTCAGAATTCTTCGAGCACCTCGTACCTGAAGTCACTCTTCTCGAGGACAAAGTCAGCATCCTACCATGCTGTGTCGCTAACGGGACACTCAGCGTGAGCAGTTGTCTCGAGGTAAGGCCCTGAATGCCATGCGGAAGCGGACGCGTGCAGCAGTTTCCAGGAGGCCGTAGCCATTGCTCTGCATTATTTTAACGTCAGTACGCTTTCCAGGACATCTTGGAGCCCCGCGTGGGCACCCTTTTCGCTGCAAGAACACTGAGTACCCTCCGGCCCCCATGGGCCTGCTAAGCCACATCCAGGCCCGTAGCCCTTCGGAGGCACTCTGTGTATGCCGAGTGTAGGGCAACAGAGTGCACTCTTTCTTGGGACAGCTTGATTTCCTCAACACTCCCACAGGTCGACGATCCCCTTTGTAGCAGGTCCAAGATACCGTGCAAGTGTGACTCATTGCCCTAGTCTGAGCTGCACTGAGCAAAACCCTCGGCTTCGCATTCCATCTGGGACCCCCTGCCTGAAGTCACCCTGCCTCCAGGAGAATGTCGTCTTGCGTTCCGAGTGCAAGTAAACCCCAGTTCCTCGTTTAACACTGCAGGCTTTTGAAGAGGCTCGGGCGCGGAGTCGTAGCTGGGGCGTTCCTTGGTTGAGGCAGTTCGCTATTTGCAGAACACCCTGCTTCGAGGAGTTGATTCAGGGAAGGAACCACTGGGTAACCTGTGTCTCTTTGGACTTGTTAGAAAGCACAGGGATGTATGCTGCGTGTGCCCGTGGAAATGGGGCCTGATGGAACTAGCCTTGCTTTCCCATTTTGAAAGCTCCATTCATGCTGCCTTGAAGCTACTTGAAATTGACTGCTGTTGACAGGCCACTAGCCACTGTAGGCATGGCTCTGGGAAGAAAATGAGTTTTCTCTAGGTAAGCCGGGTGCTTCGATGGCTGGGGTGGAGCTCATCCTGCCACGCTCTAGAGCTAAAGGAAACTCAACCTGAGTACTGGCCTCGAGGTAAGTCCCTGAGTAGCCACACAGAAAGGTAGGCATGCAGCTCTTTCCATGAGGTCTTAGTCGCTGTTCTGCTTTATTTTAGTTTATTTTTTTTATTTTTTATTGTTTTTTTAAGGTTTATTGATTGATTGATTGATTGCTATGTTGGGTCTTCGTTTCTGTGCTAGGGCTCTCTCCAGTTGCGGTAAGTGGGGGCCACTCTTCATCGCCGTGCGTAGGACTCTCACTATCGCGGCCTCTCTTGTTGTGGAGCACAGGCTCCAGAGGCGCAGGCTCAGTAGTTGTGGCTCACAGGCCCAGTTGCTCCACGGCCTGTGGGATCCTCCCAAGACCAGGGCTCGAACCCGTGTACCCTGCGTTGGCAGGCAGATTCTCAAGCAGTGCGCCACCAGAGAAGCCCCTGTTCTGCTTTATTTTAAAGGAAGTACACTTTTCAAGACTCCTAGGCCCCTCGGGTGTGCATCATTTTCCTTCCAATATCAGTGAGTACCTATAGACCCCTGTGGGCCTGCTGAGCCACATCGAGGCCCAAAGGTCGGTCCCTCGGAGGCCTTCTGTGTATGCCGAGTGATGGGCAACACCCTGCACGTTTCTTAAAGGGAGCTACATTTCCAGAGCACTGGAAAAGCCTCAGGACAACACATCTAGCCAGTGCGACATGCCATGGAAATGTTCGTCATGGCCCCCGTCTGAGGTGCCATGAGAAAACACCCCGCTTAGAATTATTCGAGGACCTCGTACCTGAAGTCATTCTGCTCGAGGAGAAAGTCAGCATCCTACCATGCTGTGTCGCTAACGGGACATTCAGCGAGAGCACGTGCCTCAAGGTAAGGCCCTGAAGTGCCATGCAGAAGCAGAGGCGTGCAGCATTTTCCATGAGGCCGTAGCCGCTCCTCTGCATTGTTTTAACGTCAGTACGCTTTGCAGGACATCTAGGAACCCCGTGTGGGCACCCTATTCCCTGCAAGAACACTGAGTACCCTCAGGCCCCCATGGGCCTGCTAAGCCACATCCAGGCCCGTAGCCCTTCGGAGGCACTCTGTGTATGCCGAGTGTAGGGCAACAGACTGCACTCTTTCTTGGGACAGCTTGATTTCCTCAACACTCCCCCAGGTCGACGAACCGCTTTGTAGCAGGTCCAACATACCTTGCAAGTGTGACTCATTGCCCTAGTCTGAGCTGCACTGAGAATAACCCTCGGCTTCGCATTCCATCTGGGACCCCCTGCCTGAAGTGACCCTGCCTCCAGGAGAATGTCGGCTTGCGTTCCGACTGAAACTAAAGCCCAGTTCCTCGGGTAACACTGCAGGCTTTTGAAGAGCCATGGGCCCGGAGGCTTAGCTGGCGCGTTCCTTGGTTGAGGAAGTTCACTATTTGCAGAACACCCTGCTTCGAGAAGTTGATTCAGGGAAGGAACCACTGGGTAACCTGTGTCTCTTTGGACTTGTTAGAAAGCACAGGGATGTATGCTGCGTGTGCCCATGGAAATGGGGCCTGATGGAACTAGCCTTGCTTTCCCATTTTGAAAGCTCCATTCATGCTGCCTTGAAGCTACTTGAAATTGACTGCTGTTGACAGGCCACTAGCCACTGTAGGCATGGCTCTGGGAAGAAAATGAGTTTTCTCTAGGTAAGCCGGGTGCTTCGATGGCCGGGGTGGAGCTCATCCTGCCACGCTCTAGAGCTAAAGGGATACTCAAGGTGAGTACTGGCCTCGAGGTAAGTCCCTGAGTAGCCACGCAGAAAGGTAGGCATGCAGCTCTTACCATGAGGTCTTAGTCGCTGTTCTGCTTTATTTTTTAAGTTTTATTGTTTTTTTAAGATTGATTTATTGATTGATTGATTGCTATGTTGGGTCTACGTTTCTGTGCTAGGGCGTTCTCCAGTTGCGGTAAGTGGGGCCACTCTTCATCACGGTGCGTAGGCCTCTCACTATGGCGGCCTCTCTTGTTGCGGAGCACAGGCTCCAGAGGCGCAGGCTCAGTAGTTGTGGCTCAAGGGCCCAGTTGCTCCGCGGCCTGTGGGATCCTCCCAGACCAGGGCTCGAACCCGTGTACCCTGCATTGGCAGACAGATTCTCAACCAGTGCGCCACCAGGGAAGCCCCTGTTCTGCTTTATTTTAAAGGAAGTACCCTTTTCAGGACTCCTAGGCCCCTCGGGTGTGCATCATTTTCCCTCCAATATCAGTGAGTGCCTCCAGACCCCTGTGGGCCTGCTGAGCAACATCGAGGCCCTAAGGTCGGTCCCTCGGAGGCCCTCTGTGTATGCCGAGTGATGGGCAAAACCCTGCACGTTCCTTAAGGAGAGCTACATTTCCAGAGGACTGGAGCAGCCTCAGGACCACATTTCTAGCCAGTGCGACGTGTCATGGAAGTGTTCGTCACGGCCCCCTTCTGAGCTGCCATGAGAACACACTCTGCTTAGGATTCTTCGAGGACCTCGTTCCTGAAGTCACTGTGCTCGAGGAGAAAGTCAGCATCCTACCATGCTGTGGCGCTAACGGAACACTCAGTGTGAGCAGTTGTCTCGAGGTAAGGCTCTGAATTGCCATGCAGAAGCGGAGGCGTGCAGCATTTTCCATGAGGCCGTAGTCGCTGCTCTGCATTGTTTTAATGTCAGTACGCTTTGCAGGACATCTTAGAACCCCGCGTGGGCACCCTATTCGCTGCAAGAACACTGAGTACCCTCAGGCCCCCATGGGCCTGCTAAGCCACATCCAGGCCCGTAGCCCTTCGGAGGCACTCTGTGTATGCCGAGTGTAGGGCAACAGACTGCAATCTTTCTTGGGACAGCTTGATTTCCTCAACACTCCCACAGGTCGACGATCCCCTTTGTAGCAGGTCCAAGATACCGTGCAAGTGTGACTCATTGCCCTAGTCTGAGCTGCACTGAGAATAACCCTCGGCTTCGCATTCCATCTGGGACCCCCTGTCTGAAGTCACCCTGCCTCCAGGAGAATGTCGGCTTGCGTTCCGACTGCAACTAAAGCCCAGTTCCTCGTGTAACACTGCAGGCTTTTGAAGAGCCACGGGACCGGAGGCTTAGCAGAGGCATTCCTTGGTTGAGGCAGTTCGCTATTTGCAGAACACCCTGCTTGGAGGACTTGATTCAGGGAAGGAACCACTGGGTAACCTGTGTCTCTTTGGACTTGTTAGAAAGCACAGGGATGTATGCTGCGTGTGCCCATGGAAATGGGGGCCTGATGGAACTAGCCTTGCTTTCCCATTTTGAAAGCTCCATTCATGCTGCCTTGAAGCTACTTGAAATTGACTGCTGTTGACAGGCCACTAGCCACTGTAGGCATGGCTGTGGGAAGAAAATGAGTTTTCTCTAGGTAAGCCGGGTGCTTCGATGGCCGGGGTGGAGCTCATCCTGCCACGCTCTAGAGCTAAAGGGAAACTCAACGTGAGTACTGGCCTCGAGGTAAGTCCCTGAGTAGCCGCGCAGAAAGGTAGCTGTGCAGACCTTTCCATGAGGTCCTAGTCGCTGTTCTGCTTTATTTTAGTTTATTTTTTTAAATTTTTATTGTTTTTTTAAGATTTATTGATTGATTGATTGATTGCTATGTTGGGTCTTCGTTTCTGTGCTAGGGCTCTCTCCAGTTGCGGTAAGTGGGGGCCACTCTTCATCGCCGTGCGTAGGCCTCTCGCTATTGCGGCCTCTCTTGTTGCGGAGCACAGGCTCCAGAGGCGCAGGCTCAGTAGTTGTGGCTCACGGGCCCAGTTGCTCCACGGCCTGTGGGATCCTCCCAAGACCAGGGCTGGAACCCGTGTACCCTGCATTGGCAGGCAGATTCTCAACCAGTGCGCCACCAGGGAAGCCCCTGTTCTGCTTTATTTTAAAGGAAGTACACTTTTCAAGACTCCTAGGCCCCTCGGGTGTGCATCATTTTCCTTCCAAGATCAGTGAGTACCTCCAGAGCCCTGTGGGCCTGCTGAGCAACATCGAGGCCCAAAGGTCAGTCCCTCGGAGGCCCTCTGTGTATGCCAAGTGATGGGCAACACACTGCTCGTTCCTTAAGGAGAGCTACATTTTCAGAGCACTGGAACAGCCTCAGGACCACATTTCTACCCAGCGCGACGTGCCATGGATGTGTTCGTTATGGTCCCGTGTGAGCTGCCATGATAAAACACTCTGTTCAGAATTCTTCGAGCACCTCGTACCTGAAGTCACTCTTCTCGAGGACAAAGTCAGCATCCTACCATGCTGTGTCGCTAACGGGACACTCAGCGTGAGCAGTTGTCTCGAGGTAAGGCCCTGAATGCCATGCGGAAGCGGACGCGTGCAGCAGTTTCCAGGAGGCCGTAGCCATTGCTCTGCATTATTTTAACGTCAGTACGCTTTCCAGGACATCTTGGAGCCCCGCGTGGGCACCCTATTCGCTGCAAGAACACTGAGTACCCTCCGGCCCCCATGGGCCTGCTAAGCCACATCCAGGCCCGTAGCCCTTCGGAGGCACTCTGTGTATGCCGAGTGTAGGGCAACAGACTGCACTCTTTCTTGGGACAGCTTGATTTCCTCAACACTCCCACAGGTCGACGATCCCCTTTGTAGCAGGTCCAAGATACCGTGCAAGTGTGACTCATTGCCCTAGTCTGAGCTGCACTGAGCAAAACCCTCGGCTTCGCATTCCATCTGGGACCCCCTGCCTGAAGTCACCCTGCCTCCAGGAGAATGTCGTCTTGCGTTCCGAGTGCAAGTAAACCCCAGTTCCTCGTTTAACACTGCAGGCTTTTGAAGAGGCTCGGGCGCGGAGTCGTAGCTGGGGCGTTCCTTGGTTGAGGCAGTTCGCTATTTGCAGAACACCCTGCTTCGAGGAGTTGATTCAGGGAAGGAACCACTGGGTAACCTGTGTCTCTTTGGACTTGTTAGAAAGCACAGGGATGTATGCTGCGTGTGCCCGTGGAAATGGGGCCTGATGGAACTAGCCTTGCTTTCCCATTTTGAAAGCTCCATTCATGCTGCCTTGAAGCTACTTGAAATTGACTGCTGTTGACAGGCCACTAGCCACTGTAGGCATGGCTCTGGGAAGAAAATGAGTTTTCTCTAGGTAAGCCGGGTGCTTCGATGGCCGGGGTGGAGCTCATCCTGCCACGCTCTAGAGCTAAAGGAAACTCAACCTGAGTACTGGCCTCGAGGTAAGTCCCTGAGTAGCCACGCAGAAAGGTAGTCATGCAGCTCTTACCATGAGGTCTTAGTCGCTGTTCTGCTTTATTTTACTTTATTTTTTTTATTTTTTATTGTTTTTTTAAGGTTTATTGATTGATTGATTGATTGCTATGTTGGGTCTTCGTTTCTGTGCTAGGGCTCTCTCCAGTTGCGGTAAGTGGGGGCCACTCTTCATCGCCGTGCGTAGGACTCTCACTATCGCGGCCTCTCTTGTTGTGGAGCACAGGCTCCAGAGGCGCAGGCTCAGTAGTTGTGGCTCACGGGCCCAGTTGCTCCACGGCCTGTGGGATCCTCCCAAGACCAGGGCTCGAACCCGTGTACCCTGCGTTGGCAGGCAGATTCTCAAGCAGTGCGCCACCAGAGAAGCCCCTGTTCTGCTTTATTTTAAAAGAAGTACACTTTTCAAGACTCCTAGGCCCCTCGGGTGTGCATCATTTTCCTTCCAATATCAGTGAGTACCTCCAGACCCCTGTGGGCCTGCTGAGCCACATCGAGGCCCAAAGGTCAGTCCCTCGGAGGCCTTCTGTGTATGCCGAGTGATGGGCAAAACCCTGCACGTTTCTTAAAGGGAGCTACATTTCCAGAGCACTGGAAAAGCCTCAGGAAAACACATCTAGCCAGTGCGACATGCCATGGAAGTGTTCGTCACGGCCCCCTTCTGAGCTGCCATGAGAACACACTCTGCTTAGGATTCTTCGAGGACCTCGTTCCTGAAGTCACTGTGCTCGAGGAGAAAGTCAGCATCCTACCATGCTGTGGCGCTAACGGAACACTCAGTGTGAGCAGTTGTCTCGAGGTAAGGCTCTGAATTGCCATGCAGAAGCGGAGGCGTGCAGCATTTTCCATGAGGCCGTAGTCGCTGCTCTGCATTGTTTTAATGTCAGTACGCTTTGCAGGACATCTTAGAACCCCGCGTGGGCACCCTATTCGCTGCAAGAACACTGAGTACCCTCAGGCCCCCATGGGCCTGCTAAGCCACATCCAGGCCCGTAGCCCTTCGGAGGCACTCTGTGTATGCCGAGTGTAGGGCAACAGACTGCAATCTTTCTTGGGACAGCTTGATTTCCTCAACACTCCCACAGGTCGACGATCCCCTTTGTAGCAGGTCCAAGATACCGTGCAAGTGTGACTCATTGCCCTAGTCTGAGCTGCACTGAGAATAACCCTCGGCTTCGCATTCCATCTGGGACCCCCTGTCTGAAGTCACCCTGCCTCCAGGAGAATGTCGGCTTGCGTTCCGACTGCAACTAAAGCCCAGTTCCTCGTGTAACACTGCAGGCTTTTGAAGAGCCACGGGACCGGAGGCTTAGCAGAGGCATTCCTTGGTTGAGGCAGTTCGCTATTTGCAGAACACCCTGCTTCGAGGACTTGATTCAGGGAAGGAACCACTGGGTAACCTGTGTCTCTTTGGACTTGTTAGAAAGCACAGGGATGTATGCTGCGTGTGCCCATGGAAATGGGGGCCTGATGGAACTAGCCTTGCTTTCCCATTTTGAAAGCTCCATTCATGCTGCCTTGAAGCTACTTGAAATTGACTGCTGTTGACAGGCCACTAGCCACTGTAGGCATGGCTGTGGGAAGAAAATGAGTTTTCTCTAGGTAAGCCGGGTGCTTCGATGGCCGGGGTGGAGCTCATCCTGCCACGCTCTAGAGCTAAAGGGAAACTCAACGTGAGTACTGGCCTCGAGGTAAGTCCCTGAGTAGCCGCGCAGAAAGGTAGCTGTGCAGTCCTTTCCGTGAGGTCCTAGTCGCTGTTCTGCTTTATTTTAGTTTATTTTTTTAAATTTTTATTGTTTTTTTAAGATTTATTGATTGATTGATTGATTGCTATGTTGGGTCTTCGTTTCTGTGCTAGGGCTCTCTCCAGTTGCGGTAAGTGGGGGCCACTCTTCATCGCCGTGCGTAGGCCTCTCGCTATTGCGGCCTCTCTTGTTGCGGAGCACAGGCTCCAGAGGCGCAGGCTCAGTAGTTGTGGCTCACGGGCCCAGTTGCTCCGCGGCCTGTGGGATCCTCCCAAGACCAGGGCTGGAACCCGTGTACCCTGCATTGGCAGGCAGATTCTCAACCAGTGCGCCACCAGGGAAGCCCCTGTTCTGCTTTATTTTAAAGGAAGTACACTTTTCAAGACTCCTAGGCCCCTCGGGTGTGCATCATTTTCCTTCCAAGATCAGTGAGTACCTCCAGAGCCCTGTGGGCCTGCTGAGCAACATCGAGGCCCAAAGGTCAGTCCCTCGGAGGCCCTCTGTGTATGCCAAGTGATGGGCAACACACTGCTCGTTCCTTAAGGAGAGCTACATTTTCAGAGCACTGGAACAGCCTCAGGACCACATTTCTACCCAGCGCGACGTGCCATGGATGTGTTCGTTATGGCCCCCGTGTGAGCTGCCATGATAAAACACTCTGTTCAGAATTCTTCGAGCACCTCGTACCTGAAGTCACTCTTCTCGAGGACAAAGTCAGCATCCTACCATGCTGTGTCGCTAACGGGACACTCAGCGTGAGCAGTTGTCTCGAGGTAAGGCCCTGAATGCCATGCGGAAGCGGACGCGTGCAGTAGTTTCCAGGAGGCCGTAGCCATTGCTCTGCATTATTTTAACATCAGTACGCTTTCCAGGACATCTTGGAGCCCCGCGTGGGCACCCTATTCTCTGCAAGAACACTGAGTACCCTCCGGCCCCCATGGGCCTGCTAAGCCACATCCAGGCCCGTAGCCCTTCGGAGGCACACTGTGTATGCCGAGTGTAGGGCAACAGAGTGCACTCTTTCTTGGGACAGCTTGATTTCCTCAACACTCCCACAGGTCGACGATCCCCTTTGTAGCAGGTCCAAGATACCGTGCAAGTGTGACTCATTGCCCTAGTCTGAGCTGCACTGAGCAAAACCCTCGGCTTCGCATTCCATCTGGGACCCCCTGCCTGAAGTCACCCTGCCTCCAGGAGAATGTCGTCTTGCGTTCCGAGTGCAAGTAAACCCCAGTTCCTCGTTTAACACTGCAGGCTTTTGAAGAGGCTCGGGCGCGGAGTCGTAGCTGGGGCGTTCCTTGGTTGAGGCAGTTCGCTATTTGCAGAACACCCTGCTTCGAGGAGTTGATTCAGGGAAGGAACCACTGGGTAACCTGTGTCTCTTTGGACTTGTTAGAAAGCACAGGGATGTATGCTGCGTGTGCCCGTGGAAATGGGGCCTGATGGAACTAGCCTTGCTTTCCCATTTTGAAAGCTCCATTCATGCTGCCTTGAAGCTACTTGAAATTGACTACTGTTGACAGGCCACTAGCCACTGTAGGCATGGCTCTTGGAAGAAAATGAGTTTTCTCTAGGTAAGCCGGGTGCGTCGATGGCCGGGGTGGAGCTCATCCTGCCACGCTCTAGAGCTAAAGGAAACTCAACCTGAGTACTGGCCTCGAGGTAAGTCCCTGAGTAGCCATGCAGTAAGGTAGGCATGCAGCTCTTTCCATGAGGTCTTAGTCGCTGTTCTGCTTTATTTTAGTTTTTTTTTTTATTTTTTATTGTTTTTTTAAGGTTTATTGATTGATTGATTGATTGCTATGTTGGCTCTTCGTTTCTGTGCTAGGGCTCTCTCCAGTTGCGGTAAGTGGGGGCCACTCTTCATCGCCGTGCGTAGGACTCTCACTATCGCGGCCTCTCTTGTTGTGGAGCACAGGCTCCAGAGGCGCAGGCTCAGTAGTTGTGGCTCACGGGCCCAGTTGCTCCACGGCCTGTGGGATCCTCCCAAGACCAGGGCTCGAACCCGTGTACCCTGCGTTGGCAGGCAGATTCTCAAGCAGTGCGCCACCAGAGAAGCCCCTGTTCTGCTTTATTTTAAAAGAAGTACACTTTTCAAGACTCCTAGGCCCCTCGGGTGTGCATCATTTTCCTTCCAATATCAGTGAGTACCTATAGACCCCTGTGGGCCTGCTGAGCCACATCGAGGCCCAAAGGTCGGTCCCTCGGAGGCCTTCTGTGTATGCCGAGTGATGGGCAACACCCTGCACGTTTCTTAAAGGGAGCTACATTTCCAGAGCACTGGAAAAGCCTCAGGACAACACATCTAGCCAGTGCGACATGCCATGGAAATGTTCGTCATGGCCCCCGTCTGAGGTGCCATGAGAAAACACCCTGCTTAGAATTATTCGAGGACCTCGTACCTGAAGTTATTCTGCTCGAGGAGAAAGTCAGCATCCTACCATGCTGTGTCGCTAACGGGACATTCAGCGAGAGCACGTGCCTCAAGGTAAGGCCTTGAAGTGCCATGCAGAAGCAGAGGCGTGCAGCATTTTCCATGAGGCCGTAGCCGCTCCTCTGCATTGTTTTAACGTCAGTACGCTGTGCAGGACATCTAGGAACCCCGTGTGGGCACCCTATTCCCTGCAAGAACACTGAGTACCCTCAGGCCCCCATGGGCCTGCTAAGCCACATCCAGGCCCGTAGCCCTTCGGAGGCACTCTGTGTATGCCGAGTGTAGGGCAACAGACTGCACTCTTTCTTGGGACAGCTTGATTTCCTCAACACTCCCCCAGGTCGACGAACCGCTTTGTAGCAGGTCCAACATACCTTGCAAGTGTGACTCATTGCCCTAGTCTGAGCTGCACTGAGAATAACCCTCGGCTTCGCATTCCATCTGGGACCCCCTGCCTGAAGTGACCCTGCGTCCAGGAGAATGTCGGCTTGTGTTCCGAATGAAACTAAAGCCCAGTTCCTCGGGTAACACTGCAGGCTTTTGAAGAGCCATGGGCCCGGAGGCTTAGCTGGCGCGTTCCTTGGTTGAGGAAGTTCACTATTTGCAGAACACCCTGCTTCGAGAAGTTGATTCAGGGAAGGAACCACTGGGTAACCTGTGTCTCTTTGGACTTGTTAGAAAGCACAGGGATGTATGCTGCGTGTGCCCATGGAAATGGGGCCTGATGGAACTAGCCTTGCTTTCCCATTTTGAAAGCTCCATTCATGCTGCCTTGAAGCTACTTGAAATTGACTGCTGTTGACAGGCCACTAGCCACTGTAGGCATGGCTCTGGGAAGAAAATGAGTTTTCTCTAGGTAAGCCGGGTGCTTCGATGGCCGGGGTGGAGCTCATCCTGCCACGCTCTAGAGCTAAAGGGATACTCAAGGTGAGTACTGGCCTCGAGGTAAGTCCCTGAGTAGCCACGCAGAAAGGTAGGCATGCAGCTCTTACCATGAGGTCTTAGTCGCTGTTCTGCTTTATTTTTTATGTTTTATTGTTTTTTTAAGATTGATTTATTGATTGATTGATTGCTATGTTGGGTCTACGTTTCTGTGCTAGGGCGTTCTCCAGTTGCGGTAAGTGGGGCCACTCTTCATCACGGTGCGTAGGCCTCTCACTATGGCGGCCTCTCTTGTTGCGGAGCACAGGCTCCAGAGGCGCAGGCTCAGTAGTTGTGGCTCAAGGGCCCAGTTGCTCCGCGGCCTGTGGGATCCTCCCAGACCAGGGCTGGAACCCGTGTACCCTGCATTGGCAGACAGATTCTCAACCAGTGCGCCACCAGGGAAGCCCCTGTTCTGCTTTATTTTAAAGGAAGTACCCTTTTCAGGACTCCTAGGCCCCTCGGGTGTGCATCATTTTCCCTCCAATATCAGTGAGTGCCTCCAGACCCCTGTGGGCCTGCTGAGCAACATCGAGGCCCTAAGGTCGGTCCCTCGGAGGCCCTCTGTGTATGCCGAGTGATGGGCAAAACCCTGCACGTTCCTTAAGGAGAGCTACATTTCCAGAGGACTGGAGCAGCCTCAGGACCACATTTCTAGCCAGTGCGACGTGTCATGGAAGTGTTCGTCACGGCCCCCTTCTGAGCTGCCATGAGAACACACTCTGCTTAGGATTCTTCGAGGACCTCGTTCCTGAAGTCACTCTGCTCGAGGAGAAAGTCAGCATCCTACCATGCTGTGGCGCTAACGGAACACTCAGTGTGAGCAGTTGTCTCGAGGTAAGGCTCTGAATTGCCATGCAGAAGCGGAGGCGTGCAGCATTTTCCATGAGGCCGTAGTCGCTGCTCTGCATTGTTTTAATGTCAGTACGCTTTGCAGGACATCTTAGAACCCCGCGTGGGCACCCTATTCGCTGCAAGAACACTGAGTACCCTCAGGCCCCCATGGGCCTGCTAAGCCACATCCAGGCCCGTAGCCCTTCGGAGGCACTCTGTGTATGCCGAGTGTAGGGCAACAGACTGCAATCTTTCTTGGGACAGCTTGATTTCCTCAACACTCCCACAGGTCGACGATCCCCTTTGTAGCAGGTCCAAGATACCGTGCAAGTGTGACTCATTGCCCTAGTCTGAGCTGCACTGAGAATAACCCTCGGCTTCGCATTCCATCTGGGACCCCCTGTCTGAAGTCACCCTGCCTCCAGGAGAATGTCGGCTTGCGTTCCGACTGCAACTAAAGCCCAGTTCCTCGTGTAACACTGCAGGCTTTTGAAGAGCCACGGGACCGGAGGCTTAGCAGAGGCATTCCTTGGTTGAGGCAGTTCGCTATTTGCAGAACACCCTGCTTCGAGGACTTGATTCAGGGAAGGAACCACTGGGTAACCTGTGTCTCTTTGGACTTGTTAGAAAGCACAGGGATGTATGCTGCGTGTGCCCATGGAAATGGGGGCCTGATGGAACTAGCCTTGCTTTCCCATTTTGAAAGCTCCATTCATGCTGCCTTGAAGCTACTTGAAATTGACTGCTGTTGACAGGCCACTAGCCACTGTAGGCATGGCTGTGGGAAGAAAATGAGTTTTCTCTAGGTAAGCCGGGTGCTTCGATGGCCGGGGTGGAGCTCATCCTGCCACGCTCTAGAGCTAAAGGGAAACTCAACGTGAGTACTGGCCTCGAGGTAAGTCCCTGAGTAGCCGCGCAGAAAGGTAGCTTTGCAGACCTTTCCGTGAGGTCCTAGTCGCTGTTCTGCTTTATTTTAGTTTATTTTTTTAAATTTTTATTGTTTTTTTAAGATTTATTGATTGATTGATTGATTGCTATGTTGGGTCTTCGTTTCTGTGCTAGGGCTCTCTCCAGTTGCGGTAAGTGGGGGCCACTCTTCATCGCCGTGCGTAGGACTCTCGCTATTGCGGCCTCTCTTGTTGCGGAGCACAGGCTCCAGAGGCGCAGGCTCAGTAGTTGTGGCTCACGGGCCCAGTTGCTCCGCGGCCTGTGGGATCCTCCCAAGACCAGGGCTGGAACCCGTGTACCCTGCATTGGCAGGCAGATTCTCAACCAGTGCGCCACCAGGGAAGCCCCTGTTCTGCTTTATTTTAAAGGAAGTACACTTTTCAAGACTCCTAGGCCCCTCGGGTGTGCATCATTTTCCTTCCAAGATCAGTGAGTACCTCCAGAGCCCTGTGGGCCTGCTGAGCAACATCGAGGCCCAAAGGTCAGTCCCTCGGAGGCCCTCTGTGTATGCCAAGTGATGGGCAACACACTGCTCGTTCCTTAAGGAGAGCTACATTTTCAGAGCACTGGAACAGCCTCAGGACCACATTTCTACCCAGCGCGACGTGCCATGGATGTGTTCGTTATGGCCCCCGTGTGAGCTGCCATGATAAAACACTCTGCTCAGAATTCTTCGAGCACCTCGTACCTGAAGTCACTCTTCTCGAGGACAAAGTCAGCATCCTACCATGCTGTGTCGCTAACGGGACACTCAGCGTGAGCAGTTGTCTTGAGGTAAGGCCCTGAATTGCCATACGGAAGCGGACGCGTGCAGCAGTTTCCAGGAGGCCGTAGCCATTGCTCTGCATTATTTTAACGTCAGTACGCTTTCCAGGACATCTTGGAGCCCCGCGTGGGCACCCTATTCTCTGCAAGAACACTGAGTACCCTCCGGCCCCCATGGGCCTGCTAAGCCACATCCAGGCCCGTAGCCCTTCGGAGGCACTCTGTGTATGCCGAGTGTAGGGCAACAGACTGCACTCTTTCTTGGGACAGCTTGATTTCCTCAACACTCCCACAGGTCGACGATCCCCTTTGTAGCAGGTCCAAGATACCGTGCAAGTGTGACTCATTGCCCTAGTCTGAGCTGCACTGAGAATAACCCTCGGCTTCGCATTCCATCTGGGACCCCCTGTCTGAAGTCACCCTGCCTCCAGGAGAATGTCGGCTTGCGTTCCGACTGCAACTAAAGCCCAGTTCCTCGTGTAACACTGCAGGCTTTTGAAGAGCCACGGGACCGGAGGCTTAGCAGAGGCATTCCTTGGTTGAGGCAGTTCGCTATTTGCAGAACACCCTGCTTCGAGGACTTGATTCAGGGAAGGAACCACTGGGTAACCTGTGTCTCTTTGGACTTGTTAGAAAGCACAGGGATGTATGCTGCGTGTGCCCATGGAAATGGGGGCCTGATGGAACTAGCCTTGCTTTCCCATTTTGAAAGCTCCATTCATGCTGCCTTGAAGCTACTTGAAATTGACTGCTGTTGACAGGCCACTAGCCACTGTAGGCATGGCTGTGGGAAGAAAATGAGTTTTCTCTAGGTAAGCCGGGTGCTTCGATGGCCGGGGTGGAGCTCATCCTGCCACGCTCTAGAGCTAAAGGGAAACTCAACGTGAGTACTGGCCTCGAGGTAAGTCCCTGAGTAGCCGCGCAGAAAGGTAGCTTTGCAGACCTTTCCGTGAGGTCCTAGTCGCTGTTCTGCTTTATTTTAGTTTATTTTTTTAAATTTTTATTGTTTTTTTAAGATTTATTGATTGATTGATTGATTGCTATGTTGGGTCTTCGTTTCTGTGCTAGGGCTCTCTCCAGTTGCGGTAAGTGGGGGCCACTCTTCATCGCCGTGCGTAGGACTCTCGCTATTGCGGCCTCTCTTGTTGCGGAGCACAGGCTCCAGAGGCGCAGGCTCAGTAGTTGTGGCTCACGGGCCCAGTTGCTCCGCGGCCTGTGGGATCCTCCCAAGACCAGGGCTGGAACCCGTGTACCCTGCATTGGCAGGCAGATTCTCAACCAGTGCGCCACCAGGGAAGCCCCTGTTCTGCTTTATTTTAAAGGAAGTACACTTTTCAAGACTCCTAGGCCCCTCGGGTGTGCATCATTTTCCTTCCAAGATCAGTGAGTACCTCCAGAGCCCTGTGGGCCTGCTGAGCAACATCGAGGCCCAAAGGTCAGTCCCTCGGAGGCCCTCTGTGTATGCCAAGTGATGGGCAACACACTGCTCGTTCCTTAAGGAGAGCTACATTTTCAGAGCACTGGAACAGCCTCAGGACCACATTTCTACCCAGCGCGACGTGCCATGGATGTGTTCGTTATGGCCCCCGTGTGAGCTGCCATGATAAAACACTCTGCTCAGAATTCTTCGAGCACCTCGTACCTGAAGTCACTCTTCTCGAGGACAAAGTCAGCATCCTACCATGCTGTGTCGCTAACGGGACACTCAGCGTGAGCAGTTGTCTTGAGGTAAGGCCCTGAATTGCCATACGGAAGCGGACGCGTGCAGCAGTTTCCAGGAGGCCGTAGGCATTGCTCTGCATTATTTTAACGTCAGTACGCTTTCCAGGACATCTTGGAGCCCCGCGTGGGCACCCTATTCTCTGCAAGAACACTGAGTACCCTCCGGCCCCCATGGGCCTGCTAAGCCACATCCAGGCCCGTAGCCCTTCGGAGGCACTCTGTGTATGCCGAGTGTAGGGCAACAGACTGCAATCTTTCTTGGGACAGCTTGATTTCCTCAACACTCCCACAGGTCGACGATCCCCTTTGTAGCAGGTCCAAGATACAGTGCAAGTGTGACTCATTGCCCTAGTCTGAGCTGCACTGAGAATAACCCTCGGCTTCGCATTCCATCTGGGACCCCCTGCCTGAAGTCACCCTGCCTCCAGGAGAATGTCGTCTTGCGTTCCGAGTGCAAGTAAACCCCAGTTCCTCGTTTAACACTGCAGGCTTTTGAAGAGGCTCGGGCCCGGAGTCGTAGCTGGGGCGTTCCTTGGTTGAGGCAGTTCGCTATTTGCAGAACACCCTGCTTCGAGGAGTTGATTCAGGGAAGGAACCACTGGGTAACCTGTGTCTCTTTGGACTTGTTAGAAAGCACAGGGATGTATGCTGCGTGTGCCCGTGGAAATGGGGCCTGATGGAACTAGCCTTGCTTTCCCATTTTGAAAGCTCCATTCATGCTGCCTTGAAGCTACTTGAAATTGACTGCTGTTGACAGGCCACTAGCCACTGTAGGCATGGCTCTGGGAAGAAAATGAGTTTTCTCTAGGTAAGCCGGGTGCTTCGATGGCCGGGGTGGAGCTCATCCTGCCACGCTCTAGAGCTAAAGGAAACTCAACCTGAGTACTGGCCTCGAGGTAAGTCCCTGAGTAGCCACGCAGAAAGGTAGGCATGCAGCTCTTTCCATGAGGTCTTAGTCGCTGTTCTGCTTTATTTTAGTTTATTTTTTTTATTTTTTATTGTTTTTTTAAGGTTTATTGATTGATTGATTGATTGCTATGTTGGGTCTTCGTTTCTGTGCTAGGGCTCTCTCCAGTTGCGGTAAGTGTGGGCCACTCTTCATCGCCGTGCGTAGGACTCTCACTATCGCGGCCTCTCTTGTTGTGGAGCACAGGCTCCAGAGGCGCAGGCTCAGTAGTTGTGGCTCACGGGCCCAGTTGCTCCGCGGCCTGTGGGATCCTCCCAAGACCAGGGCTCGAACCCGTGTACCCTGCTTTGGCAGGCAGATTCTCATCCAGTGTGCCACCAGAGAAGCCCCTGTTCTGCTTTATTTTAAAAGAAGTACACTTTTCAAGACTCCTAGGCCCCTCGGGTGTGCATCATTTTCCTTCCAATATCAGTGAGTACTTCCAGACCCCTGTGGGCCTGCTGAGCCACATCGAGGCCCAAAGGTCGGTCCCTCGGAGGCCTTCTGTGTATGCCGAGTGATGGGCAACACCCTGCACGTTTCTTAAAGGGAGCTACATTTCCAGAGCACTGGAAAAGCCTCAGGACAACACATCTAGCCAGTGCGACATGCCATGGAAATGTTCGTCATGGCCCCCGTCTGAGGTGCCATGAGAAAACACCCCGCTTAGAATTATTCGAGGACCTCGTACCTGAAGTCATTCTGCTCGAGGAGAAAGTCAGCATCCTACCATGCTGTGTCGCTAACGGGACATTCAGCGAGAGCACGTGCCTCAAGGTAAGGCCCTGAAGTGCCATGCAGAAGCAGAGGCGTGCAGCATTTTCCATGAGGCCGTAGCCGCTCCTCTGCATTGTTTTAACGTCAGTACGCTTTGCAGGACATCTAGGAACCCCGTGTGGGCACCCTATTCCCTGCAAGAACACTGAGTACCCTCAGGCCCCCATGGGCCTGCTAAGCCACATCCAGGCCCGTAGCCCTTCGGAGGCACTCTGTGTATGCCGAGTGTAGGGCAACAGACTGCACTCTTTCTTGGGACAGCTTGATTTCCTCAACACTCCCCCAGGTCGACGAACCGCTTTGTAGCAGGTCCAACATACCTTGCAAGTGTGACTCATTGCCCAAGTCTGAGCTGCACTGAGAATAACCCTCGGCTTCGTATTCCATCTGGGACCCCCTGCTTCGCATTCCATCTGGGACCCCCTGCCTGAAGTGACCCTGCGTCCAGGAGAATGTCGGCTTGTGTTCCGACTGAAACTAAAGCCCAGTTCCTCGGGTAACACTGCAGGCTTTTGAAGAGCCATGGGCCCGGAGGCTTCGCTGGCGCATTCCTTGGTTGAGGAAGTTCACTATTTGCAGAACACCCTGCTTCGAGAAGTTGATTCAGGGAAGGAACCACTGGGTAACCTGTGTCTCTTTGGACTTGTTAGAAAGCACAGGGATGTATGCTGCGTGTGCCCATGGAAATGGGGCCTGATGGAACTAGCCTTGCTTTCCCATTTTGAAAGCTCCATTCATGCTGCCTTGAAGCTACTTGAAATTGACTGCTGTTGACAGGCCACTAGCCACTGTAGGCCTGGCTCTGGGAAGAAAATGAGTTTTCTCTAGGTAAGCCGGGTGCTTCGATGGCCGGGGTGGAGCTCATCCTGCCACGCTCTAGAGCTAAAGGGATACTCAAGGTGTGTACTGGCCTCGAGGTAAGTCCCTGAGTAGCCGCGCAGAAAGGTAGGCATGCAGCTCTTACCATGAGGTCTTAGTCGCTGTTCTGCTTTATTTTTTAAGTTTTATTGTTTTTTTAAGATTGATTTATTGATTGATTGATTGCTATGTTGGGTCTACGTTTCTGTGCTAGGGCGTTCTCCAGTTGCGGTAAGTGGGGCCACTCTTCATCACGGTGCGTAGGCCTCTCACTATGGCGGCCTCTCTTGTTGCGGAGCACAGGCTCCAGAGGCGCAGGCTCAGTAGTTGTGGCTCAAGGGCCCAGTTGCTCCGCGGCCTGTGGGATCCTCCCAGACCAGGGCTCGAACCCGTGTACCCTGCATTGGCAGACAGATTCTCAACCAGTGCGCCACCAGGGAAGCCCCTGTTCTGCTTTATTTTAAAGGAAGTACCCTTTTCAGGACTCCTAGGCCCCTCGGGTGTGCATCATTTTCCCTCCAATATCAGTGAGTGCCTCCAGACCCCTGTGGGCCTGCTGAGCAACATCGAGGCCCTAAGGTCGGTCCCTCGGAGGCCCTCTGTGTATGCCGAGTGATGGGCAAAACCCTGCACGTTCCTTAAGGAGAGCTACATTTCCAGAGGACTGGAGCAGCCTCAGGACCACATTTCTAGCCAGTGCAACGTGTCATGGAAGTGTTCGTCACGGCCCCCTTCTGAGCTGCCATGAGAACACACTCTGCTTAGGATTCTTCGAGGACCTCGTTCCTGAAGTCACTCTGCTCGAGGAGAAAGTCAGCATCCTACCATGCTGTGGCGCTAACGGAACACTCAGTGTGAGCAGTTGTCTCGAGGTAAGGCTCTGAATTGCCATGCAGAAGCGGAGGCGTGCAGCATTTTCCATGAGGCCGTAGTCGCTGCTCTGCATTGTTTTAATGTCAGTACGCTTTGCAGGACATCTTAGAACCCCGCGTGGGCACCCTATTCGCTGCAAGAACACTGAGTACCCTCAGGCCCCCATGGGCCTGCTAAGCCACATTCAGGCCCGTAGCCCTTCGGAGGCACTCTGTGTATGCCGAGTGTAGGGCAACAGACTGCAATCTTTCTTGGGACAGCTTGATTTCCTCAACACTCCCACAGGTCGACGATCCCCTTTGTAGCAGGTCCAAGATACCGTGCAAGTGTGACTCATTGCCCTAGTCTGAGCTGCACTGAGCAAAACCCTCGGCTTCGCATTCCATCTGGGACCCCCTGCCTGAAGTCACCCTGCCTCCAGGAGAATGTCGTCTTGCGTTCCGAGTGCAAGTAAACCCCAGTTCCTCGTTTAACACTGCAGGCTTTTGAAGAGGCTCGGGCGCGGAGTCGTAGCTGGGGCGTTCCTTGGTTGAGGCAGTTCGCTATTTGCAGAACACCCTGCTTCGAGGAGTTGATTCAGGGAAGGAACCACTGGGTAACCTGTGTCTCTTTGGACTTGTTAGAAAGCACAGGGATGTATGCTGCCTGTGCCCGTGGAAATGGGGCCTGATGGAACTAGCCTTGCTTTCCCATTTTGAAAGCTCCATTCATGCTGCCTTGAAGCTACTTGAAATTGACTGCTGTTGACAGGCCACTAGCCACTGTAGGCATGGCTCTGGGAAGAAAATGAGTTTTCTCTAGGTAAGCCGGGTGCGTCGATGGCCGGGGTGGAGCTCATCCTGCCACACTCTAGAGCTAAAGGAAACTCAACCTGAGTACTGGCCTCGAGGTAAGTCCCTGAGTAGCCACGCAGAAAGGTAGGCATGCAGCTCTTTCCATGAGGTCTTAGTCGCTGTTCTGCTTTATTTTAGTTTATTTTTTTTATTTTTTATTGTTTTTTTAAGGTTTATTGATTGATTGATTGATTGCTATGTTGGGTCTTCGTTTCTGTGCTATGGCTCTCTCCAGTTGCGGTAAGTGGGGGCCACTCTTCATCGCCGTGAGTAGGACTCTCACTATCGCGGCCTCTCTTGTTGTGGAGCACAGGCTCCAGAGGCGCAGGCTCAGTAGTTGTGGCTCACGGGCCCAGTTGCTCCACGGCCTGTGGGATCCTCCCAAGACCAGGGCTCGAACCCGTGTACCCTGCGTTGGCAGGCAGATTCTCAAGCAGTGCGCCACCAGAGAAGCCCCTGTTCTGCTTTATTTTAAAAGAAGTACACTTTTCAAGACTCCTAGGCCCCTCGGGTGTGCATCATTTTCCTTCCAATATCAGTGAGTACCTCCAGACCCCTGTGGGCCTGCTGAGCCACATCGAGGCCCAAAGGTCGGTCCCTCGGAGGCCTTCTGTGTATGCCGAGTGATGGGCAACACCCTGCACGTTTCTTAAAGGGAGCTACATTTCCAGAGCACTGGAAAAGCCTCAGGACAACACATCTAGCCAGTGCGACATGCCATGGAAATGTTCGTCATGGCCCCCGTCTGAGGTGCCATGAGAAAACACCCCGCTTAGAATTATTCGAGGACCTCGTACCTGAAGTCATTCTGCTCGAGGAGAAAGTCAGCATCCTACCATGCTGTGTCGCTAACGGGACATTCAGCGAGAGCACGTGCCTCAAGGTAAGGCCCTGAAGTGCCATGCAGAAGCAGAGGCGTGCAGCATTTTCCATGAGGCCGTAGCCGCTCCTCTGCATTGTTTTAACGTCAGTACGCTTTGCAGGACATCTAGGAACCCCGTGTGGGCACCCTATTCCCTGCAAGAACACTGAGTACCCTCAGGCCCCCATGGGCCTGCTAAGCCACATCCAGGCCCGTAGCCCTTCGGAGGCACTCTGTGTATGCCGAGTGTAGGGCAACAGACTGCACTCTTTCTTGGGACAGCTTGATTTCCTCAACACTCCCCCAGGTCGACGAACCGCTTTGTAGCAGGTCCAACATACCTTGCAAGTGTGACTCATTGCCCTAGTCTGAGCTGCACTGAGAATAACCCTCGGCTTCGCATTCCATCTGGGACCCCCTGCCTGAAGTGACCCTGCGTCCAGGAGAATGTCGGCTTGCGTTCCGACTGAAACTAAAGCCCAGTTCCTCGGGTAACACTGCAGGCTTTTGAAGAGCCATGGGCCCGGAGGCTTAGCTGGCGCGTTCCTTGGTTGAGGAAGTTCACTATTTGCAGAACACCCTGCTTCGAGAAGTTGATTCAGGGAAGGAACCACTGGGTAACCTGTGTCTCTTTGGACTTGTTAGAAAGCACAGGGATGTATGCTGCGTGTGCCCATGGAAATGGGGCCTGATGGAACTAGCCTTGCTTTCCCATTTTGAAAGCTCCATTCATGCTGCCTTGAAGCTACTTGAAATTGACTGCTGTTGACAGGCCACTAGCCACTGTAGGCATGGCTCTGGGAAGAAAATGAGTTTTCTCTAGGTAAGCCGGGTGCTTCGATGGCCGGGGTGGAGCTCATCCTGCCACGCTCTAGAGCTAAAGGGATACTCAAGGTGAGTACTGGCCTCGAGGTAAGTCCCTGAGTAGCCGCGCAGAAAGGTAGGCATGCAGCTCTTACCATGAGGTCTTAGTCGCTGTTCTGCTTTATTTTTTAAGTTTTATTGTTTTTTTAAGATTGATTTATTGATTGATTGATTGCTATGTTGGGTCTACGTTTCTGTGCTAGGGCGTTCTCCAGTTGCGGTAAGTGGGGCCACTCTTCATCACGGTGCGTAGGCCTCTCACTATGGCGGCCTCTCTTGTTGCGGAGCACAGGCTCCAGAGGCGCAGGCTCAGTAGTTGTGGCTCAAGGGCCCAGTTGCTCCGCGGCCTGTGGGATCCTCCCAGACCAGGGCTGGAACCCGTGTACCCTGCATTGGCAGACAGATTCTCAACCAGTGCGCCACCAGGGAAGCCCCTGTTCTGCTTTATTTTAAAGGAAGTACCCTTTTCAGGACTCCTAGGCCCCTCGGGTGTGCATCATTTTCCCTCCAATATCAGTGAGTGCCTCCAGACCCCTGTGGGCCTGCTGAGCAACATCGAGGCCCTAAGGTCGGTCCCTCGGAGGCCCTCTGTGTATGCCGAGTGATGGGCAAAACCCTGCACGTTCCTTAAGGAGAGCTACATTTCCAGAGGACTGGAGCAGCCTCAGGACCACATTTCTAGCCAGTGCGACGTGTCATGGAAGTGTTCGTCACGGCCCCCTTCTGAGCTGCCATGAGAACACACTCTGCTTAGGATTCTTCGAAGACCTCGTTCCTGAAGTCACTCTGCTCGAGGAGAAAGTCAGCATCCTACCATGCTGTGGCGCTAACGGAACACTCAGTGTGAGCAGTTGTCTCGAGGTAAGGCTCTGAATTGCCATGCAGAAGCGGAGGCGTGCAGCATTTTCCATGAGGCCGTAGTCGCTGCTCTGCATTGTTTTAATGTCAGTACGCTTTGCAGGACATCTTAGAACCCCGCGTGGGCACCCTATTCGCTGCAAGAACACTGAGTACCCTCAGGCCCCCATGGGCCTGCTAAGCCACATCCAGGCCCGTAGCCCTTCGGAGGCACTCTGTGTATGCCGAGTGTAGGGCAACAGACTGCAATCTTTCTTGGGACAGCTTGATTTCCTCAACACTCCCACAGGTCGACGATCCCCTTTGTAGCAGGTCCAAGATACCGTGCAAGTGTGACTCATTGCCCTAGTCTGAGCTGCACTGAGAATAACCCTCGGCTTCGCATTCCATCTGGGACCCCCTGTCTGAAGTCACCCTGCCTCCAGGAGAATGTCGGCTTGCGTTCCGACTGCAACTAAAGCCCAGTTCCTCGTGTAACACTGCAGGCTTTTGAAGAGCCACGGGACCGGAGGCTTAGCAGAGGCATTCCTTGGTTGAGGCAGTTCGCTATTTGCAGAACACCCTGCTTCGAGGACTTGATTCAGGGAAGGAACCACTGGGTAACCTGTGTCTCTTTGGACTTGTTAGAAAGCACAGGGATGTATGCTGCGTGTGCCCATGGAAATGGGGGCCTGATGGAACTAGCCTTGCTTTCCCATTTTGAAAGCTCCATTCATGCTGCCTTGAAGCTACTTGAAATTGACTGCTGTTGACAGGCCACTAGCCACTGTAGGCATGGCTGTGGGAAGAAAATGAGTTTTCTCTAGGTAAGCCGGGTGCTTCGATGGCCGGGGTGGAGCTCATCCTGCCACGCTCTAGAGCTAAAGGGAAACTCAACGTGAGTACTGGCCTCGAGGTAAGTCCCTGAGTAGCCGCGCAGAAAGGTAGCTGTGCAGACCTTTCCATGAGGTCCTAGTCGCTGTCCTGCTTTATTTTAGTTTATTTTTTTAAATTTTTATTGTTTTTTTAAGATTTATTGACTGATTGATTGATTGCTATGTTGGGTCTTCGTTTCTGTGCTAGGGCTCTCTCCAGTTGCGGTAAGTGGGGGCCACTCTTCATCGCCGTGCGTAGGACTCTCGCTATTGCGGCCTCTCTTGTTGCGGAGCACAGGCTCCAGAGGCGCAGGCTCAGTAGTTGTGGCTCACGGGCCCAGTTGCTCCGCGGCCTGTGGGATCCTCCCAAGACCAGGGCTGGAACCCGTGTACCCTGCATTGGCAGGCAGATTCTCAACCAGTGCGCCACCAGGGAAGCCCCTGTTCTGCTTTATTTTAAAGGAAGTACACTTTTCAAGACTCCTAGGCCCCTCGGGTGTGCATCATTTTCCTTCCAAGATCAGTGAGTACCTCCAGAGCCCTGTGGGCCTGCTGAGCAACATCGAGGCCCAAAGGTCAGTCCCTCGGAGGCCCTCTGTGTATGCCAAGTGATGGGCAACACACTGCTCGTTCCTTAAGGAGAGCTACATTTTCAGAGCACTGGAACAGCCTCAGGACCACATTTCTACCCAGCGCGACGTGCCATGGATGTGTTCGTTATGGCCCCCGTGTGAGCTGCCATGATAAAACACTCTGCTCAGAATTCTTCGAGCACCTCGTACCTGAAGTCACTCTTCTCGAGGACAAAGTCAGCATCCTACCATGCTGTGTCGCTAACGGGACACTCAGCGTGAGCAGTTGTCTTGAGGTAAGGCCCTGAATTGCCATACGGAAGCGGACGCGTGCAGCAGTTTCCAGGAGGCCGTAGGCATTGCTCTGCATTATTTTAACGTCAGTACGCTTTCCAGGACATCTTGGAGCCCCGCGTGGGCACCCTATTCTCTGCAAGAACACTGAGTACCCTCCGGCCCCCATGGGCCTGCTAAGCCACATCCAGGCCCGTAGCCCTTCGGAGGCACTCTGTGTATGCCGAGTGTAGGGCAACAGACTGCAATCTTTCTTGGGACAGCTTGATTTCCTCAACACTCCCACAGGTCGACGATCCCCTTTGTAGCAGGTCCAAGATACCGTGCAAGTGTGACTCATTGCCCTAGTCTGAGCTGCACTGAGAATAACCCTCGGCTTCGCATTCCATCTGGGACCCCCTGCCTGAAGTCACCCTGCCTCCAGGAGAATGTCGTCTTGCGTTCCGAGTGCAAGTAAACCCCAGTTCCTCGTTTAACACTGCAGGCTTTTGAAGAGGCTCGGGCCCAGAGTCGTAGCTGGGGCGTTCCTTGGTTGAGGCAGTTCGCTATTTGCAGAACACCCTGCTTCGAGGAGTTGATTCAGGGAAGGAACCACTGGGTAACCTGTGTCTCTTTGGACTTGTTAGAAAGCACAGGGATGTATGCTGCGTGTGCCCGTGGAAATGGGGCCTGATGGAACTAGCCTTGCTTTCCCATTTTGAAAGCTCCATTCATGCTGCCTTGAAGCTACTTGAAATTGACTGCTGTTGACAGGCCACTAGCCACTGTAGGCATGGCTCTGGGAAGAAAATGAGTTTTCTCTAGGTAAGCCGGGTGCTTCGATGGCCGGGGTGGAGCTCATCCTGCCACGCTCTAGAGCTAAAGGAAACTCAACCTGAGTACTGGCCTCGAGGTAAGTCCCTGAGTAGCCACGCAGAAAGGTAGGCATGCAGCTCTTTCCATGAGGTCTTAGTCGCTGTTCTGCTTTATTTTAGTTTATTTTTTTTATTTTTTATTGTTTTTTTAAGGTTTATTGATTGATTGATTGATTGCTATGTTGGGTCTTCGTTTCTGTGCTAGGGCTCTCTCCAGTTGCGGTAAGTGTGGGCCACTCTTCATCGCCGTGCGTAGGACTCTCACTATCGCGGCCTCTCTTGTTGTGGAGCACAGGCTCCAGAGGCGCAGGCTCAGTAGTTGTGGCTCACGGGCCCAGTTGCTCCGCGGCCTGTGGGATCCTCCCAAGACCAGGGCTCGAACCCGTGTACCCTGCTTTGGCAGGCAGATTCTCATCCAGTGTGCCACCAGAGAAGCCCCTGTTCTGCTTTATTTTAAAAGAAGTACACTTTTCAAGACTCCTAGGCCCCTCGGGTGTGCATCATTTTCCTTCCAATATCAGTGAGTACTTCCAGACCCCTGTGGGCCTGCTGAGCCACATCGAGGCCCAAAGGTCGGTCCCTCGGAGGCCTTCTGTGTATGCCGAGTGATGGGCAACACCCTGCACGTTTCTTAAAGGGAGCTACATTTCCAGAGCACTGGAAAAGCCTCAGGACAACACATCTAGCCAGTGCGACATGCCATGGAAATGTTCGTCATGGCCCCCGTCTGAGGTGCCATGAGAAAACACCCCGCTTAGAATTATTCGAGGACCTCGTACCTGAAGTCATTCTGCTCGAGGAGAAAGTCAGCATCCTACCATGCTGTGTCGCTAACGGGACATTCAGCGAGAGCACGTGCCTCAAGGTAAGGCCCTGAAGTGCCATGCAGAAGCAGAGGCGTGCAGCATTTTCCATGAGGCCGTAGCCGCTCCTCTGCATTGTTTTAACGTCAGTACGCTTTGCAGGACATCTAGGAACCCCGTGTGGGCACCCTATTCCCTGCAAGAACACTGAGTACCCTCAGGCCCCCATGGGCCTGCTAAGCCACATCCAGGCCCGTAGCCCTTCGGAGGCACTCTGTGTATGCCGAGTGTAGGGCAACAGACTGCACTCTTTCTTGGGACAGCTTGATTTCCTCAACACTCCCCCAGGTCGACGAACCGCTTTGTAGCAGGTCCAACATACCTTGCAAGTGTGACTCATTGCCCAAGTCTGAGCTGCACTGAGAATAACCCTCGGCTTCGTATTCCATCTGGGACCCCCTGCTTCGCATTCCATCTGGGACCCCCTGCCTGAAGTGACCCTGCGTCCAGGAGAATGTCGGCTTGTGTTCCGACTGAAACTAAAGCCCAGTTCCTCGGGTAACACTGCAGGCTTTTGAAGAGCCATGGGCCCGGAGGCTTCGCTGGCGCATTCCTTGGTTGAGGAAGTTCGCTATTTGCAGAACACCCTGCTTCGAGAAGTTGATTCAGGGAAGGAACCACTGGGTAACCTGTGTCTCTTTGGACTTGTTAGAAAGCACAGGGATGTATGCTGCGTGTGCCCATGGAAATGGGGCCTGATGGAACTAGCCTTGCTTTCCCATTTTGAAAGCTCCATTCATGCTGCCTTGAAGCTACTTGAAATTGACTGCTGTTGACAGGCCACTAGCCACTGTAGGCCTGGCTCTGGGAAGAAAATGAGTTTTCTCTAGGTAAGCCGGGTGCTTCGATGGCCGGGGTGGAGCTCATCCTGCCACGCTCTAGAGCTAAAGGGATACTCAAGGTGTGTACTGGCCTCGAGGTAAGTCCCTGAGTAGCCGCGCAGAAAGGTAGGCATGCAGCTCTTACCATGAGGTCTTAGTCGCTGTTCTGCTTTATTTTTTAAGTTTTATTGTTTTTTTAAGATTGATTTATTGATTGATTGATTGCTATGTTGGGTCTACGTTTCTGTGCTAGGGCGTTCTCCAGTTGCGGTAAGTGGGGCCACTCTTCATCACGGTGCGTAGGCCTCTCACTATGGCGGCCTCTCTTGTTGCGGAGCACAGGCTCCAGAGGCGCAGGCTCAGTAGTTGTGGCTCAAGGGCCCAGTTGCTCCGCGGCCTGTGGGATCCTCCCAGACCAGGGCTGGAACCCGTGTACCCTGCATTGGCAGACAGATTCTCAACCAGTGCGCCACCAGGGAAGCCCCTGTTCTGCTTTATTTTAAAGGAAGTACCCTTTTCAGGACTCCTAGGCCCCTCGGGTGTGCATCATTTTCCCTCCAATATCAGTGAGTGCCTCCAGACCCCTGTGGGCCTGCTGAGCAACATCGAGGCCCTAAGGTCGGTCCCTCGGAGGCCCTCTGTGTATGCCGAGTGATGGGCAAAACCCTGCACGTTCCTTAAGGAGAGCTACATTTCCAGAGGACTGGAGCAGCCTCAGGACCACATTTCTAGCCAGTGCAACGTGTCATGGAAGTGTTCGTCACGGCCCCCTTCTGAGCTGCCATGAGAACACACTCTGCTTAGGATTCTTCGAGGACCTCGTTCCTGAAGTCACTCTGCTCGAGGAGAAAGTCAGCATCCTACCATGCTGTGGCGCTAACGGAACACTCAGTGTGAGCAGTTGTCTCGAGGTAAGGCTCTGAATTGCCATGCAGAAGCGGAGGCGTGCAGCATTTTCCATGAGGCCGTAGTCGCTGCTCTGCATTGTTTTAATGTCAGTACGCTTTGCAGGACATCTTAGAACCCCGCGTGGGCACCCTATTCGCTGCAAGAACACTGAGTACCCTCAGGCCCCCATGGGCCTGCTAAGCCACATCCAGGCCCGTAGCCCTTCGGAGGCACTCTGTGTATGCCGAGTGTAGGGCAACAGACTGCAATCTTTCTTGGGACAGCTTGATTTCCTCAACACTCCCACAGGTCGACGATCCCCTTTGTAGCAGGTCCAAGATACCGTGCAAGTGTGACTCATTGCCCTAGTCTGAGCTGCACTGAGCAAAACCCTCGGCTTCGCATTCCATCTGGGACCCCCTGCCTGAAGTCACCCTGCCTCCAGGAGAATGTCGTCTTGCGTTCCGAGTGCAAGTAAACCCCAGTTCCTCGTTTAACACTGCAGGCTTTTGAAGAGGCTCGGGCGCGGAGTCGTAGCTGGGGCGTTCCTTGTTTGAGGCAGTTCGCTATTTGCAGAACACCCTGCTTCGAGGAGTTGATTCAGGGAAGGAACCACTGGGTAACCTGTGTCTCTTTGGACTTGTTAGAAAGCACAGGGATGTATGCAGCCTGTGCCCGTGGAAATGGGGCCTGATGGAACTAGCCTTGCTTTCCCATTTTGAAAGCTCCATTCATGCTGCCTTGAAGCTACTTGAAATTGACTGCTGTTGACAGGCCACTAGCCACTGTAGGCATGGCTCTGGGAAGAAAATGAGTTTTCTCTAGGTAAGCCGGGTGCGTCGATGGCCGGGGTGGAGCTCATCCTGCCACACTCTAGAGCTAAAGGAAACTCAACCTGAGTACTGGCCTCGAGGTAAGTCCCTGAGTAGCCACGCAGAAAGGTAGGCATGCAGCTCTTTCCATGAGGTCTTAGTCGCTGTTCTGCTTTATTTTAGTTTATTTTTTTTATTTTTTATTGTTTTTTTAAGGTTTATTGATTGATTGATTGATTGCTATGTTGGGTCTTCGTTTCTGTGCTATGGCTCTCTCCAGTTGCGGTAAGTGGGGGCCACTCTTCATCGCCGTGAGTAGGACTCTCACTATCGCGGCCTCTCTTGTTGTGGAGCACAGGCTCCAGAGGCGCAGGCTCAGTAGTTGTGGCTCACGGGCCCAGTTGCTCCACGGCCTGTGGGATCCTTCCAAGACCAGGGCTCGAACCCGTGTACCCTGCGTTGGCAGGCAGATTCTCAAGCAGTGCGCCACCAGAGAAGCCCCTGTTCTGCTTTATTTTAAAAGAAGTACACTTTTCAAGACTCCTAGGCCCCTCGGGTGTGCATCATTTTCCTTCCAATATCAGTGAGTACCTCCAGACCCCTGTGGGCCTGCTGAGCCACATCGAGGCCCAAAGGTCGGTCCCTCGGAGGCCTTCTGTGTATGCCGAGTGATGGGCAACACCCTGCACGTTTCTTAAAGGGAGCTACATTTCCAGAGCACTGGAAAAGCCTCAGGACAACACATCTAGCCAGTGCGACATGCCATGGAAATGTTCGTCATGGCCCCCGTCTGAGGTGCCATGAGAAAACACCCCGCTTAGAATTATTCGAGGACCTCGTACCTGAAGTCATTCTGCTCGAGGAGAAAGTCAGCATCCTACCATGCTGTGTCGCTAACGGGACATTCAGCGAGAGCACGTGCCTCAAGGTAAGGCCCTGAAGTGCCATGCAGAAGCAGAGGCGTGCAGCATTTTCCATGAGGCCGTAGCCGCTCCTCTGCATTGTTTTAACGTCAGTACGCTTTGCAGGACATCTAGGAACCCCGTGTGGGCACCCTATTCCCTGCAAGAACACTGAGTACCCTCAGGCCCCCATGGGCCTGCTAAGCCACATCCAGGCCCGTAGCCCTTCGGAGGCACTCTGTGTATGCCGAGTGTAGGGCAACAGACTGCACTCTTTCTTGGGACAGCTTGATTTCCTCAACACTCCCCCAGGTCGACGAACCGCTTTGTAGCAGGTCCAACATACCTTGCAAGTGTGACTCATTGCCCTAGTCTGAGCTGCACTGAGAATAACCCTCGGCTTCGTATTCCATCTGGGACCCCCTGCTTCGCATTCCATCTGGGACCCCCTGCCTGAAGTGACCCTGCATCCAGGAGAATGTCGGCTTGTGTTCCGACTGAAACTAAAGCCCAGTTCCTCGGGTAACACTGCAGGCTTTTGAAGAGCCATGGGCCCGGAGGCTTAGCTGGCGCATTCCTTGGTTGAGGAAGTTCACTATTTGCAGAACACCCTGCTTCGAGAAGTTGATTCAGGGAAGGAACCACTGGGTAACCTGTGTCTCTTTGGACTTGTTAGAAAGCACAGGGATGTATGCTGCGTGTGCCCATGGAAATGGGGCCTGATGGAACTAGCCTTGCTTTCCCATTTTGAAAGCTCCATTCATGCTGCCTTGAAGCTACTTGAAATTGACTGCTGTTGACAGGCCACTAGCCACTGTAGGCATGGCTCTGGGAAGAAAATGAGTTTTCTCTAGGTAAGCCGGGTGCTTCGATGGCCGGGGTGGAGCTCATCCTGCCACGCTCTAGAGCTAAAGGGATACTCAAGGTGAGTACTGGCCTCGAGGTAAGTCCCTGAGTAGCCGCGCAGAAAGGTAGGCATGCAGCTCTTACCATGAGGTCTTAGTCGCTGTTCTGCTTTATTTTTTAAGTTTTATTGTTTTTTTAAGATTGATTTATTGATTGATTGATTGCTATGTTGGGTCTACGTTTCTGTGCTAGGGCGTTCTCCAGTTGCGGTAAGTGGGGCCACTCTTCATCACGGTGCGTAGGCCTCTCACTATGGCGGCCTCTCTTGTTGCGGAGCACAGGCTCCAGAGGCGCAGGCTCAGTAGTTGTGGCTCAAGGGCCCAGTTGCTCCGCGGCCTGTGGGATCCTCCCAGACCAGGGCTGGAACCCGTGTACCCTGCATTGGCAGACAGATTCTCAACCAGTGCGCCACCAGGGAAGCCCCTGTTCTGCTTTATTTTAAAGGAAGTACCCTTTTCAGGACTCCTAGGCCCCTCGGGTGTGCATCATTTTCCCTCCAATATCAGTGAGTGCCTCCAGACCCCTGTGGGCCTGCTGAGCAACATCGAGGCCCTAAGGTCGGTCCCTCGGAGGCCCTCTGTGTATGCCGAGTGATGGGCAAAACCCTGCACGTTCCTTAAGGAGAGCTACATTTCCAGAGGACTGGAGCAGCCTCAGGACCACATTTCTAGCCAGTGCAACGTGTCATGGAAGTGTTCGTCACGGCCCCCTTCTAAGCTGCCATGAGAACACACTCTGCTTAGGATTCTTCGAGGACCTCGTTCCTGAAGTCACTCTGCTCGAGGAGAAAGTCAGCATCCTACCATGCTGTGGCGCTAACGGAACACTCAGTGTGAGCAGTTGTCTCGAGGTAAGGCTCTGAATTGCCATGCAGAAGCGGAGGCGTGCAGCATTTTCCATGAGGCCGTAGTCGCTGCTCTGCATTGTTTTAATGTCAGTACGCTTTGCAGGACATCTTAGAACCCCGCGTGGGCACCCTATTCGCTGCAAGAACACTGAGTACCCTCAGGCCCCCATGGGCCTGCTAAGCCACATTCAGGCCCGTAGCCCTTCGGAGGCACTCTGTGTATGCCGAGTGTAGGGCAACAGACTGCAATCTTTCTTGGGACAGCTTGATTTCCTCAACACTCCCACAGGTCGACGATCCCCTTTGTAGCAGGTCCAAGATACCGTGCAAGTGTGACTCATTGCCCTAGTCTGAGCTGCACTGAGCAAAACCCTCGGCTTCGCATTCCATCTGGGACCCCCTGCCTGAAGTCACCCTGCCTCCAGGAGAATGTCGTCTTGCGTTCCGAGTGCAAGTAAACCCCAGTTCCTCGTTTAACACTGCAGGCTTTTGAAGAGGCTCGGGCGCGGAGTCGTAGCTGGGGCGTTCCTTGGTTGAGGCAGTTCGCTATTTGCAGAACACCCTGCTTCGAGGAGTTGATTCAGGGAAGGAACCACTGGGTAACCTGTGTCTCTTTGGACTTGTTAGAAAGCACAGGGATGTATGCTGCCTGTGCCCGTGGAAATGGGGCCTGATGGAACTAGCCTTGCTTTCCCATTTTGAAAGCTCCATTCATGCTGCCTTGAAGCTACTTGAAATTGACTGCTGTTGACAGGCCACTAGCCACTGTAGGCATGGCTCTGGGAAGAAAATGAGTTTTCTCTAGGTAAGCCGGGTGCGTCGATGGCCGGGGTGGAGCTCATCCTGCCACACTCTAGAGCTAAAGGAAACTCAACCTGAGTACTGGCCTCGAGGTAAGTCCCTGAGTAGCCACGCAGAAAGGTAGGCATGCAGCTCTTTCCATGAGGTCTTAGTCGCTGTTCTGCTTTATTTTAGTTTATTTTTTTTATTTTTTATTGTTTTTTTAAGGTTTATTGATTGATTGATTGATTGCTATGTTGGGTCTTCGTTTCTGTGCTATGGCTCTCTCCAGTTGCGGTAAGTGGGGGCCACTCTTCATCGCCGTGAGTAGGACTCTCACTATCGCGGCCTCTCTTGTTGTGGAGCACAGGCTCCAGAGGCGCAGGCTCAGTAGTTGTGGCTCACGGGCCCAGTTGCTCCACGGCCTGTGGGATCCTCCCAAGACCAGGGCTCGAACCCGTGTACCGTGCGTTGGCAGGCAGATTGTCAAGCAGTGCGCCACCAGAGAAGCCCCTGTTCTGCTTTATTTTAAAAGAAGTACACTTTTCAAGACTCCTAGGCCCCTCGGGTGTGCATCATTTTCCTTCCAATATCAGTGAGTACCTCCAGACCCCTGTGGGCCTGCTGAGCCACATCGAGGCCCAAAGGTCGGTCCCTCGGAGGCCTTCTGTGTATGCCGAGTGATGGGCAACACCCTGCACGTTTCTTAAAGGGAGCTACATTTCCAGAGCACTGGAAAAGCCTCAGGACAACACATCTAGCCAGTGCGACATGCCATGGAAATGTTCGTCATGGCCCCCGTCTGAGGTGCCATGAGAAAACACCCCGCTTAGAATTATTCGAGGACCTCGTACCTGAAGTCATTCTGCTCGAGGAGAAAGTCAGCATCCTACCATGCTGTGTCGCTAACGGGACATTCAGCGAGAGCACGTGCCTCAAGGTAAGGCCCTGAAGTGCCATGCAGAAGCAGAGGCGTGCAGCATTTTCCATGAGGCCGTAGCCGCTCCTCTGCATTGTTTTAACGTCAGTACGCTTTGCAGGACATCTAGGAACCCCGTGTGGGCACCCTATTCCCTGCAAGAACACTGAGTACCCTCAGGCCCCCATGGGCCTGCTAAGCCACATCCAGGCCCGTAGCCCTTCGGAGGCACTCTGTGTATGCCGAGTGTAGGGCAACAGACTGCACTCTTTCTTGGGACAGCTTGATTTCCTCAACACTCCCCCAGGTCGACGAACCGCTTTGTAGCAGGTCCAACATACCTTGCAAGTGTGACTCATTGCCCTAGTCTGAGCTGCACTGAGAATAACCCTCGGCTTCGCATTCCATCTGGGACCCCCTGCCTGAAGTGACCCTGCGTCCAGGAGAATGTCGGCTTGCGTTCCGACTGAAACTAAAGCCCAGTTCCTCGGGTAACACTGCAGGCTTTTGAAGAGCCATGGGCCCGGAGGCTTAGCTGGCGCGTTCCTTGGTTGAGGAAGTTCACTATTTGCAGAACACCCTGCTTCGAGAAGTTGATTCAGGGAAGGAACCACTGGGTAACCTGTGTCTCTTTGGACTTGTTAGAAAGCACAGGGATGTATGCTGCGTGTGCCCATGGAAATGGGGCCTGATGGAACTAGCCTTGCTTTCCCATTTTGAAAGCTCCATTCATGCTGCCTTGAAGCTACTTGAAATTGACTGCTGTTGACAGGCCACTAGCCACTGTAGGCATGGCTCTGGGAAGAAAATGAGTTTTCTCTAGGTAAGCCGGGTGCTTCGATGGCCGGGGTGGAGCTCATCCTGCCACGCTCTAGAGCTAAAGGGATACTCAAGGTGAGTACTGGCCTCGAGGTAAGTCCCTGAGTAGCCGCGCAGAAAGGTAGGCATGCAGCTCTTACCATGAGGTCTTAGTCGCTGTTCTGCTTTATTTTTTAAGTTTTATTGTTTTTTTAAGATTGATTTATTGATTGATTGATTGCTATGTTGGGTCTACGTTTCTGTGCTAGGGCGTTCTCCAGTTGCGGTAAGTGGGGCCACTCTTCATCACGGTGCGTAGGCCTCTCACTATGGCGGCCTCTCTTGTTGCGGAGCACAGGCTCCAGAGGCGCAGGCTCAGTAGTTGTGGCTCAAGGGCCCAGTTGCTCCGCGGCCTGTGGGATCCTCCCAGACCAGGGCTGGAACCCGTGTACCCTGCATTGGCAGACAGATTCTCAACCAGTGCGCCACCAGGGAAGCCCCTGTTCTGCTTTATTTTAAAGGAAGTACCCTTTTCAGGACTCCTAGGCCCCTCGGGTGTGCATCATTTTCCTTCCAATATCAGTGAGTACCTCCAGACCCCTGTGGGCCTGCTGAGCCACATCGAGGCCCAAAGGTCGGTCCCTCGGAGGCCTTCTGTGTATGCCGAGTGATGGGCAACACCCTGCACGTTTCTTAAAGGGAGCTACATTTCCAGAGCACTGGAAAAGCCTCAGGACAACACATCTAGCCAGTGCGACATGCCATGGAAATGTTCGTCATGGCCCCCGTCTGAGGTGCCATGAGAAAACACCCTGCTTAGAATTATTCGAGGACCTCGTACCTGAAGTTATTCTGCTCGAGGAGAAAGTCAGCATCCTACCATGCTGTGTCGCTAACGGGACATTCAGCGAGAGCACGTGCCTCAAGGTAAGGCCTTGAAGTGCCATGCAGAAGCAGAGGCGTGCAGCATTTTCCATGAGGCCGTAGCCGCTCCTCTGCATTGTTTTAACGTCAGTACGCTGTGCAGGACATCTAGGAACCCCGTGTGGGCACCCTATTCCCTGCAAGAACACTGAGTACCCTCAGGCCCCCATGGGCCTGCTAAGCCACATCCAGGCCCGTAGCCCTTCGGAGGCACTCTGTGTATGCCGAGTGTAGGGCAACAGACTGCACTCTTTCTTGGGACAGCTTGATTTCCTCAACACTCCCCCAGGTCGACGAACCGCTTTGTAGCAGGTCCAACATACCTTGCAAGTGTGACTCATTGCCCTAGTCTGAGCTGCACTGAGAATAACCCTCGGCTTCGCATTCCATCTGGGACCCCCTGCCTGAAGTGACCCTGCGTCCAGGAGAATGTCGGCTTGTGTTCCGAATGAAACTAAAGCCCAGTTCCTCGGGTAACACTGCAGGCTTTTGAAGAGCCATGGGCCCGGAGGCTTAGCTGGCGCGTTCCTTGGTTGAGGAAGTTCACTATTTGCAGAACACCCTGCTTCGAGAAGTTGATTCAGGGAAGGAACCACTGGGTAACCTGTGTCTCTTTGGACTTGTTAGAAAGCACAGGGATGTATGCTGCGTGTGCCCATGGAAATGGGGCCTGATGGAACTAGCCTTGCTTTCCCATTTTGAAAGCTCCATTCATGCTGCCTTGAAGCTACTTGAAATTGACTGCTGTTGACAGGCCACTAGCCACTGTAGGCATGGCTCTGGGAAGAAAATGAGTTTTCTCTAGGTAAGCCGGGTGCTTCGATGGCCGGGGTGGAGCTCATCCTGCCACGCTCTAGAGCTAAAGGGATACTCAAGGTGAGTACTGGCCTCGAGGTAAGTCCCTGAGTAGCCACGCAGAAAGGTAGGCATGCAGCTCTTACCATGAGGTCTTAGTCGCTGTTCTGCTTTATTTTTTATGTTTTATTGTTTTTTTAAGATTGATTTATTGATTGATTGATTGCTATGTTGGGTCTACGTTTCTGTGCTAGGGCGTTCTCCAGTTGCGGTAAGTGGGGCCACTCTTCATCACGGTGCGTAGGCCTCTCACTATGGCGGCCTCTCTTGTTGCGGAGCACAGGCTCCAGAGGCGCAGGCTCAGTAGTTGTGGCTCAAGGGCCCAGTTGCTCCGCGGCCTGTGGGATCCTCCCAGACCAGGGCTGGAACCCGTGTACCCTGCATTGGCAGACAGATTCTCAACCAGTGCGCCACCAGGGAAGCCCCTGTTCTGCTTTATTTTAAAGGAAGTACCCTTTTCAGGACTCCTAGGCCCCTCGGGTGTGCATCATTTTCCCTCCAATATCAGTGAGTGCCTCCAGACCCCTGTGGGCCTGCTGAGCAACATCGAGGCCCTAAGGTCGGTCCCTCGGAGGCCCTCTGTGTATGCCGAGTGATGGGCAAAACCCTGCACGTTCCTTAAGGAGAGCTACATTTCCAGAGGACTGGAGCAGCCTCAGGACCACATTTCTAGCCAGTGCGACGTGTCATGGAAGTGTTCGTCACGGCCCCCTTCTGAGCTGCCATGAGAACACACTCTGCTTAGGATTCTTCGAGGACCTCGTTCCTGAAGTCACTGTGCTCGAGGAGAAAGTCAGCATCCTACCATGCTGTGGCGCTAACGGAACACTCAGTGTGAGCAGTTGTCTCGAGGTAAGGCTCTGAATTGCCATGCAGAAGCGGAGGCGTGCAGCATTTTCCATGAGGCCGTAGTCGCTGCTCTGCATTGTTTTAATGTCAGTACGCTTTGCAGGACATCTTAGAACCCCGCGTGGGCACCCTATTCGCTGCAAGAACACTGAGTACCCTCAGGCCCCCATGGGCCTGCTAAGCCACATCCAGGCCCGTAGCCCTTCGGAGGCACTCTGTGTATGCCGAGTGTAGGGCAACAGACTGCAATCTTTCTTGGGACAGCTTGATTTCCTCAACACTCCCACAGGTCGACGATCCCCTTTGTAGCAGGTCCAAGATACCGTGCAAGTGTGACTCATTGCCCTAGTCTGAGCTGCACTGAGAATAACCCTCGGCTTCGCATTCCATCTGGGACCCCCTGTCTGAAGTCACCCTGCCTCCAGGAGAATGTCGGCTTGCGTTCCGACTGCAACTAAAGCCCAGTTCCTCGTGTAACACTGCAGGCTTTTGAAGAGCCACGGGACCGGAGGCTTAGCAGAGGCATTCCTTGGTTGAGGCAGTTCGCTATTTGCAGAACACCCTGCTTCGAGGACTTGATTCAGGGAAGGAACCACTGGGTAACCTGTGTCTCTTTGGACTTGTTAGAAAGCACAGGGATGTATGCTGCGTGTGCCCATGGAAATGGGGGCCTGATGGAACTAGCCTTGCTTTCCCATTTTGAAAGCTCCATTCATGCTGCCTTGAAGCTACTTGAAATTGACTGCTGTTGACAGGCCACTAGCCACTGTAGGCATGGCTGTGGGAAGAAAATGAGTTTTCTCTAGGTAAGCCGGGTGCTTCGATGGCCGGGGTGGAGCTCATCCTGCCACGCTCTAGAGCTAAAGGGAAACTCAACGTGAGTACTGGCCTCGAGGTAAGTCCCTGAGTAGCCGCGCAGAAAGGTAGCTTTGCAGACCTTTCCGTGAGGTCCTAGTCGCTGTTCTGCTTTATTTTAGTTTATTTTTTTAAATTTTTATTGTTTTTTTAAGATTTATTGATTGATTGATTGATTGCTATGTTGGGTCTTCGTTTCTGTGCTAGGGCTCTCTCCAGTTGCGGTAAGTGGGGGCCACTCTTCATCGCCGTGCGTAGGACTCTCGCTATTGCGGCCTCTCTTGTTGCGGAGCACAGGCTCCAGAGGCGCAGGCTCAGTAGTTGTGGCTCACGGGCCCAGTTGCTCCGCGGCCTGTGGGATCCTCCCAAGACCAGGGCTGGAACCCGTGTACCCTGCATTGGCAGGCAGATTCTCAACCAGTGCGCCACCAGGGAAGCCCCTGTTCTGCTTTATTTTAAAGGAAGTACACTTTTCAAGACTCCTAGGCCCCTCGGGTGTGCATCATTTTCCTTCCAAGATCAGTGAGTACCTCCAGAGCCCTGTGGGCCTGCTGAGCAACATCGAGGCCCAAAGGTCAGTCCCTCGGAGGCCCTCTGTGTATGCCAAGTGATGGGCAACACACTGCTCGTTCCTTAAGGAGAGCTACATTTTCAGAGCACTGGAACAGCCTCAGGACCACATTTCTACCCAGCGCGACGTGCCATGGATGTGTTCGTTATGGCCCCCGTGTGAGCTGCCATGATAAAACACTCTGCTCAGAATTCTTCGAGCACCTCGTACCTGAAGTCACTCTTCTCGAGGACAAAGTCAGCATCCTACCATGCTGTGTCGCTAACGGGACACTCAGCGTGAGCAGTTGTCTTGAGGTAAGGCCCTGAATTGCCATACGGAAGCGGACGCGTGCAGCAGTTTCCAGGAGGCCGTAGCCATTGCTCTGCATTATTTTAACGTCAGTACGCTTTCCAGGACATCTTGGAGCCCCGCGTGGGCACCCTATTCTCTGCAAGAACACTGAGTACCCTCCGGCCCCCATGGGCCTGCTAAGCCACATCCAGGCCCGTAGCCCTTCGGAGGCACTCTGTGTATGCCGAGTGTAGGGCAACAGACTGCACTCTTTCTTGGGACAGCTTGATTTCCTCAACACTCCCACAGGTCGACGATCCCCTTTGTAGCAGGTCCAAGATACCGTGCAAGTGTGACTCATTGCCCTAGTCTGAGCTGCACTGAGAATAACCCTCGGCTTCGCATTCCATCTGGGACCCCCTGTCTGAAGTCACCCTGCCTCCAGGAGAATGTCGGCTTGCGTTCCGACTGCAACTAAAGCCCAGTTCCTCGTGTAACACTGCAGGCTTTTGAAGAGCCACGGGACCGGAGGCTTAGCAGAGGCATTCCTTGGTTGAGGCAGTTCGCTATTTGCAGAACACCCTGCTTGGAGGACTTGATTCAGGGAAGGAACCACTGGGTAACCTGTGTCTCTTTGGACTTGTTAGAAAGCACAGGGATGTATGCTGCGTGTGCCCATGGAAATGGGGGCCTGATGGAACTAGCCTTGCTTTCCCATTTTGAAAGCTCCATTCATGCTGCCTTGAAGCTACTTGAAATTGACTGCTGTTGACAGGCCACTAGCCACTGTAGGCATGGCTGTGGGAAGAAAATGAGTTTTCTCTAGGTAAGCCGGGTGCTTCGATGGCCGGGGTGGAGCTCATCCTGCCACGCTCTAGAGCTAAAGGGAAACTCAACGTGAGTACTGGCCTCGAGGTAAGTCCCTGAGTAGCCGCGCAGAAAGGTAGCTTTGCAGACCTTTCCGTGAGGTCCTAGTCGCTGTTCTGCTTTATTTTAGTTTATTTTTTTAAATTTTTATTGTTTTTTTAAGATTTATTGATTGATTGATTGATTGCTATGTTGGGTCTTCGTTTCTGTGCTAGGGCTCTCTCCAGTTGCGGTAAGTGGGGGCCACTCTTCATCGCCGTGCGTAGGACTCTCGCTATTGCGGCCTCTCTTGTTGCGGAGCACAGGCTCCAGAGGCGCAGGCTCAGTAGTTGTGGCTCACGGGCCCAGTTGCTCCGCGGCCTGTGGGATCCTCCCAAGACCAGGGCTGGAACCCGTGTACCCTGCATTGGCAGGCAGATTCTCAACCAGTGCGCCACCAGGGAAGCCCCTGTTCTGCTTTATTTTAAAGGAAGTACACTTTTCAAGACTCCTAGGCCCCTCGGGTGTGCATCATTTTCCTTCCAAGATCAGTGAGTACCTCCAGAGCCCTGTGGGCCTGCTGAGCAACATCGAGGCCCAAAGGTCAGTCCCTCGGAGGCCCTCTGTGTATGCCAAGTGATGGGCAACACACTGCTCGTTCCTTAAGGAGAGCTACATTTTCAGAGCACTGGAACAGCCTCAGGACCACATTTCTACCCAGCGCGACGTGCCATGGATGTGTTCGTTATGGCCCCCGTGTGAGCTGCCATGATAAAACACTCTGCTCAGAATTCTTCGAGCACCTCGTACCTGAAGTCACTCTTCTCGAGGACAAAGTCAGCATCCTACCATGCTGTGTCGCTAACGGGACACTCAGCGTGAGCAGTTGTCTTGAGGTAAGGCCCTGAATTGCCATACGGAAGCGGACGCGTGCAGCAGTTTCCAGGAGGCCGTAGGCATTGCTCTGCATTATTTTAACGTCAGTACGCTTTCCAGGACATCTTGGAGCCCCGCGTGGGCACCCTATTCTCTGCAAGAACACTGAGTACCCTCCGGCCCCCATGGGCCTGCTAAGCCACATCCAGGCCCGTAGCCCTTCGGAGGCACTCTGTGTATGCCGAGTGTAGGGCAACAGACTGCAATCTTTCTTGGGACAGCTTGATTTCCTCAACACTCCCACAGGTCGACGATCCCCTTTGTAGCAGGTCCAAGATACCGTGCAAGTGTGACTCATTGCCCTAGTCTGAGCTGCACTGAGAATAACCCTCGGCTTCGCATTCCATCTGGGACCCCCTGCCTGAAGTCACCCTGCCTCCAGGAGAATGTCGTCTTGCGTTCCGAGTGCAAGTAAACCCCAGTTCCTCGTTTAACACTGCAGGCTTTTGAAGAGGCTCGGGCCCGGAGTCGTAGCTGGGGCGTTCCTTGGTTGAGGCAGTTCGCTATTTGCAGAACACCCTGCTTCGAGGAGTTGATTCAGGGAAGGAACCACTGGGTAACCTGTGTCTCTTTGGACTTGTTAGAAAGCACAGGGATGTATGCTGCGTGTGCCCGTGGAAATGGGGCCTGATGGAACTAGCCTTGCTTTCCCATTTTGAAAGCTCCATTCATGCTGCCTTGAAGCTACTTGAAATTGACTGCTGTTGACAGGCCACTAGCCACTGTAGGCATGGCTCTGGGAAGAAAATGAGTTTTCTCTAGGTAAGCCGGGTGCTTCGATGGCCGGGGTGGAGCTCATCCTGCCACGCTCTAGAGCTAAAGGAAACTCAACCTGAGTACTGGCCTCGAGGTAAGTCCCTGAGTAGCCACGCAGAAAGGTAGGCATGCAGCTCTTTCCATGAGGTCTTAGTCGCTGTTCTGCTTTATTTTAGTTTATTTTTTTTATTTTTTATTGTTTTTTTAAGGTTTATTGATTGATTGATTGATTGCTATGTTGGGTCTTCGTTTCTGTGCTAGGGCTCTCTCCAGTTGCGGTAAGTGTGGGCCACTCTTCATCGCCGTGCGTAGGACTCTCACTATCGCGGCCTCTCTTGTTGTGGAGCACAGGCTCCAGAGGCGCAGGCTCAGTAGTTGTGGCTCACGGGCCCAGTTGCTCCGCGGCCTGTGGGATCCTCCCAAGACCAGGGCTCGAACCCGTGTACCCTGCTTTGGCAGGCAGATTCTCATCCAGTGTGCCACCAGAGAAGCCCCTGTTCTGCTTTATTTTAAAAGAAGTACACTTTTCAAGACTCCTAGGCCCCTCGGGTGTGCATCATTTTCCTTCCAATATCAGTGAGTACTTCCAGACCCCTGTGGGCCTGCTGAGCCACATCGAGGCCCAAAGGTCGGTCCCTCGGAGGCCTTCTGTGTATGCCGAGTGATGGGCAACACCCTGCACGTTTCTTAAAGGGAGCTACATTTCCAGAGCACTGGAAAAGCCTCAGGACAACACATCTAGCCAGTGCGACATGCCATGGAAATGTTCGTCATGGCCCCCGTCTGAGGTGCCATGAGAAAACACCCCGCTTAGAATTATTCGAGGACCTCGTACCTGAAGTCATTCTGCTCGAGGAGAAAGTCAGCATCCTACCATGCTGTGTCGCTAACGGGACATTCAGCGAGAGCACGTGCCTCAAGGTAAGGCCCTGAAGTGCCATGCAGAAGCAGAGGCGTGCAGCATTTTCCATGAGGCCGTAGCCGCTCCTCTGCATTGTTTTAACGTCAGTACGCTTTGCAGGACATCTAGGAACCCCGTGTGGGCACCCTATTCCCTGCAAGAACACTGAGTACCCTCAGGCCCCCATGGGCCTGCTAAGCCACATCCAGGCCCGTAGCCCTTCGGAGGCACTCTGTGTATGCCGAGTGTAGGGCAACAGACTGCACTCTTTCTTGGGACAGCTTGATTTCCTCAACACTCCCCCAGGTCGACGAACCGCTTTGTAGCAGGTCCAACATACCTTGCAAGTGTGACTCATTGCCCAAGTCTGAGCTGCACTGAGAATAACCCTCGGCTTCGTATTCCATCTGGGACCCCCTGCTTCGCATTCCATCTGGGACCCCCTGCCTGAAGTGACCCTGCGTCCAGGAGAATGTCGGCTTGTGTTCCGACTGAAACTAAAGCCCAGTTCCTCGGGTAACACTGCAGGCTTTTGAAGAGCCATGGGCCCGGAGGCTTCGCTGGCGCATTCCTTGGTTGAGGAAGTTCACTATTTGCAGAACACCCTGCTTCGAGAAGTTGATTCAGGGAAGGAACCACTGGGTAACCTGTGTCTCTTTGGACTTGTTAGAAAGCACAGGGATGTATGCTGCGTGTGCCCATGGAAATGGGGCCTGATGGAACTAGCCTTGCTTTCCCATTTTGAAAGCTCCATTCATGCTGCCTTGAAGCTACTTGAAATTGACTGCTGTTGACAGGCCACTAGCCACTGTAGGCCTGGCTCTGGGAAGAAAATGAGTTTTCTCTAGGTAAGCCGGGTGCTTCGATGGCCGGGGTGGAGCTCATCCTGCCACGCTCTAGAGCTAAAGGGATACTCAAGGTGTGTACTGGCCTCGAGGTAAGTCCCTGAGTAGCCGCGCAGAAAGGTAGGCATGCAGCTCTTACCATGAGGTCTTAGTCGCTGTTCTGCTTTATTTTTTAAGTTTTATTGTTTTTTTAAGATTGATTTATTGATTGATTGATTGCTATGTTGGGTCTACGTTTCTGTGCTAGGGCGTTCTCCAGTTGCGGTAAGTGGGGCCACTCTTCATCACGGTGCGTAGGCCTCTCACTATGGCGGCCTCTCTTGTTGCGGAGCACAGGCTCCAGAGGCGCAGGCTCAGTAGTTGTGGCTCAAGGGCCCAGTTGCTCCGCGGCCTGTGGGATCCTCCCAGACCAGGGCTGGAACCCGTGTACCCTGCATTGGCAGACAGATTCTCAACCAGTGCGCCACCAGGGAAGCCCCTGTTCTGCTTTATTTTAAAGGAAGTACCCTTTTCAGGACTCCTAGGCCCCTCGGGTGTGCATCATTTTCCCTCCAATATCAGTGAGTGCCTCCAGACCCCTGTGGGCCTGCTGAGCAACATCGAGGCCCTAAGGTCGGTCCCTCGGAGGCCCTCTGTGTATGCCGAGTGATGGGCAAAACCCTGCACGTTCCTTAAGGAGAGCTACATTTCCAGAGGACTGGAGCAGCCTCAGGACCACATTTCTAGCCAGTGCAACGTGTCATGGAAGTGTTCGTCACGGCCCCCTTCTGAGCTGCCATGAGAACACACTCTGCTTAGGATTCTTCGAGGACCTCGTTCCTGAAGTCACTCTGCTCGAGGAGAAAGTCAGCATCCTACCATGCTGTGGCGCTAACGGAACACTCAGTGTGAGCAGTTGTCTCGAGGTAAGGCTCTGAATTGCCATGCAGAAGCGGAGGCGTGCAGCATTTTCCATGAGGCCGTAGTCGCTGCTCTGCATTGTTTTAATGTCAGTACGCTTTGCAGGACATCTTAGAACCCCGCGTGGGCACCCTATTCGCTGCAAGAACACTGAGTACCCTCAGGCCCCCATGGGCCTGCTAAGCCACATCCAGGCCCGTAGCCCTTCGGAGGCACTCTGTGTATGCCGAGTGTAGGGCAACAGACTGCAATCTTTCTTGGGACAGCTTGATTTCCTCAACACTCCCACAGGTCGACGATCCCCTTTGTAGCAGGTCCAAGATACCGTGCAAGTGTGACTCATTGCCCTAGTCTGAGCTGCACTGAGCAAAACCCTCGGCTTCGCATTCCATCTGGGACCCCCTGCCTGAAGTCACCCTGCCTCCAGGAGAATGTCGTCTTGCGTTCCGAGTGCAAGTAAACCCCAGTTCCTCGTTTAACACTGCAGGCTTTTGAAGAGGCTCGGGCGCGGAGTCGTAGCTGGGGCGTTCCTTGGTTGAGGCAGTTCGCTATTTGCAGAACACCCTGCTTCGAGGAGTTGATTCAGGGAAGGAACCACTGGGTAACCTGTGTCTCTTTGGACTTGTTAGAAAGCACAGGGATGTATGCTGCCTGTGCCCGTGGAAATGGGGCCTGATGGAACTAGCCTTGCTTTCCCATTTTGAAAGCTCCATTCATGCTGCCTTGAAGCTACTTGAAATTGACTGCTGTTGACAGGCCACTAGCCACTGTAGGCATGGCTCTGGGAAGAAAATGAGTTTTCTCTAGGTAAGCCGGGTGCGTCGATGGCCGGGGTGGAGCTCATCCTGCCACACTCTAGAGCTAAAGGAAACTCAACCTGAGTACTGGCCTCGAGGTAAGTCCCTGAGTAGCCACGCAGAAAGGTAGGCATGCAGCTCTTTCCATGAGGTCTTAGTCGCTGTTCTGCTTTATTTTAGTTTATTTTTTTTATTTTTTATTGTTTTTTTAAGGTTTATTGATTGATTGATTGATTGCTATGTTGGGTCTTCGTTTCTGTGCTATGGCTCTCTCCAGTTGCGGTAAGTGGGGGCCACTCTTCATCGCCGTGAGTAGGACTCTCACTATCGCGGCCTCTCTTGTTGTGGAGCACAGGCTCCAGAGGCGCAGGCTCAGTAGTTGTGGCTCACGGGCCCAGTTGCTCCACGGCCTGTGGGATCCTCCCAAGACCAGGGCTCGAACCCGTGTACCCTGCGTTGGCAGGCAGATTCTCAAGCAGTGCGCCACCAGAGAAGCCCCTGTTCTGCTTTATTTTAAAAGAAGTACACTTTTCAAGACTCCTAGGCCCCTCGGGTGTGCATCATTTTCCTTCCAATATCAGTGAGTACCTCCAGACCCCTGTGGGCCTGCTGAGCCACATCGAGGCCCAAAGGTCGGTCCCTCGGAGGCCTTCTGTGTATGCCGAGTGATGGGCAACACCCTGCACGTTTCTTAAAGGGAGCTACATTTCCAGAGCACTGGAAAAGCCTCAGGACAACACATCTAGCCAGTGCGACATGCCATGGAAATGTTCGTCATGGCCCCCGTCTGAGGTGCCATGAGAAAACACCCCGCTTAGAATTATTCGAGGACCTCGTACCTGAAGTCATTCTGCTCGAGGAGAAAGTCAGCATCCTACCATGCTGTGTCGCTAACGGGACATTCAGCGAGAGCACGTGCCTCAAGGTAAGGCCCTGAAGTGCCATGCAGAAGCAGAGGCGTGCAGCATTTTCCATGAGGCCGTAGCCGCTCCTCTGCATTGTTTTAACGTCAGTACGCTTTGCAGGACATCTAGGAACCCCGTGTGGGCACCCTATTCCCTGCAAGAACACTGAGTACCCTCAGGCCCCCATGGGCCTGCTAAGCCACATCCAGGCCCGTAGCCCTTCGGAGGCACTCTGTGTATGCCGAGTGTAGGGCAACAGACTGCACTCTTTCTTGGGACAGCTTGATTTCCTCAACACTCCCCCAGGTCGACGAACCGCTTTGTAGCAGGTCCAACATACCTTGCAAGTGTGACTCATTGCCCTAGTCTGAGCTGCACTGAGAATAACCCTCGGCTTCGTATTCCATCTGGGACCCCCTGCTTCGCATTCCATCTGGGACCCCCTGCCTGAAGTGACCCTGCGTCCAGGAGAATGTCGGCTTGTGTTCCGACTGAAACTAAAGCCCAGTTCCTCGGGTAACACTGCAGGCTTTTGAAGAGCCATGGGCCCGGAGGCTTAGCTGGCGCATTCCTTGGTTGAGGAAGTTCACTATTTGCAGAACACCCTGCTTCGAGAAGTTGATTCAGGGAAGGAACCACTGGGTAACCTGTGTCTCTTTGGACTTGTTAGAAAGCACAGGGATGTATGCTGCGTGTGCCCATGGAAATGGGGCCTGATGGAACTAGCCTTGCTTTCCCATTTTGAAAGCTCCATTCATGCTGCCTTGAAGCTACTTGAAATTGACTGCTGTTGACAGGCCACTAGCCACTGTAGGCATGGCTCTGGGAAGAAAATGAGTTTTCTCTAGGTAAGCCGGGTGCTTCGATGGCCGGGGTGGAGCTCATCCTGCCACGCTCTAGAGCTAAAGGGATACTCAAGGTGAGTACTGGCCTCGAGGTAAGTCCCTGAGTAGCCGCGCAGAAAGGTAGGCATGCAGCTCTTACCATGAGGTCTTAGTCGCTGTTCTGCTTTATTTTTTAAGTTTTATTGTTTTTTTAAGATTGATTTATTGATTGATTGATTGCTATGTTGGGTCTACGTTTCTGTGCTAGGGCGTTCTCCAGTTGCGGTAAGTGGGGCCACTCTTCATCACGGTGCGTAGGCCTCTCACTATGGCGGCCTCTCTTGTTGCGGAGCACAGGCTCCAGAGGCGCAGGCTCAGTAGTTGTGGCTCAAGGGCCCAGTTGCTCCGCGGCCTGTGGGATCCTCCCAGACCAGGGCTCGAACCCGTGTACCCTGCATTGGCAGACAGATTCTCAACCAGTGCGCCACCAGGGAAGCCCCTGTTCTGCTTTATTTTAAAGGAAGTACCCTTTTCAGGACTCCTAGGCCCCTCGGGTGTGCATCATTTTCCCTCCAATATCAGTGAGTGCCTCCAGACCCCTGTGGGCCTGCTGAGCAACATCGAGGCCCTAAGGTCGGTCCCTCGGAGGCCCTCTGTGTATGCCGAGTGATGGGCAAAACCCTGCACGTTCCTTAAGGAGAGCTACATTTCCAGAGGACTGGAGCAGCCTCAGGACCACATTTCTAGCCAGTGCAACGTGTCATGGAAGTGTTCGTCACGGCCCCCTTCTGAGCTGCCATGAGAACACACTCTGCTTAGGATTCTTCGAGGACCTCGTTCCTGAAGTCACTCTGCTCGAGGAGAAAGTCAGCATCCTACCATGCTGTGGCGCTAACGGAACACTCAGTGTGAGCAGTTGTCTCGAGGTAAGGCTCTGAATTGCCATGCAGAAGCGGAGGCGTGCAGCATTTTCCATG
>NW_028122574.1:0-99259 GCF_965194805.1 Balaenoptera borealis | reverse complement strand
TGAGATAAGTTGGGGTTCATAACCCTAAATCACTAGGACAACTACAGAGCGCATAGTGGCTAATATGGTCAGAACAGATCACTGATTCCCACTGTGACCCCAATATTCAAGCCTTCCCTATTCCAGGAAGTGACACCATCTACCCAGATACTCTGGCCAAATGATTGTTGTCCTTCCCTTATGACCTCACAGCCATTCAAGTTTTCACACCTGAGGCTCCAGACATTGTGGAGCAGAGATCAGCCATTCCTGCTCTAACCTATCTGAATTCTAGCTCTACAAAATCCATGAGCATAATGAAATGGACATTATTCCACAACACTATATTATGGAATGGTAGATGACCAGAACATTTATATAGACAGCCTTGTGGCCCTCAACCCCTCTTTCGAGACGCATACACTCCTAGGGTAAGGATGGGGAATTCCCAGCATTGACCCGGCGGCGTGCTGAGCAGGGCAGGACGGAGCAAACTCCTGGCGTGTGGAGCACACCCTCCTGTTTGGCGCTAGGTGGAGCCAAGTTGGCCCCCTCCCCGGGTGACGAAGGTCACGTGACATCCAGCCCACCAATCAGAAGCGAAGACTCCACAGGGCCCGCCCATCCTCCCTCTTGGCGCCCAGGGCTCCGCTGAGGTAGCGTCGGCAGCCGCGTTCTCCTGTCTCTGAGGGAGAACCTGGCCTTGTGGCCGCGCAGTCGTGCTGTGAGAAGGAGCAGAAGCCACAGCAAGGTGAGATGCCCGCAGGGCCGAAGAACGAGGTCGCCTCTGCCCCTGGCGACACCCGTGGGACTGAAAACCCCAGTCCCGGTGCCTTGGTCCCCACAGTCTCGAGCAACCCATCTCCGTCAGGTGGCGGCGCCCCACGCGGTGGCACAGCAGGTCCCTCATCCTGCAAGATGGCTGCTGCCGGCGCCATTTCGCTCACCGGGGAGGACCCGGGGCCTCCCTCCGTGGACGGTGTGCAGGAAGGGGGGCGCCCCGACCTCCATGGCGGCGGGAGTCCCCACGCAGAGCTGAGCTGTGTGGTGCCCAGGATGGGCCAAGGCGTCCAGACGGTGCCTGTGCTCAGTGGGGCCGCCGTCTGGCAAGCCGCCAGGGGCGCTGGCCAGCGTCCGACCCAGACCACGAGCCCAGGGAATGGACGTGGGAGGAAGCGGCCCAGCCGCGAGGAGGCTTCCCGGTCTGTGAAGCTTCCACGGCGCTGTCTGTTTTCCGGAGCTGCAGTGTCCCCGTGGTCAGCGTCTTCGCCGCCTTCTTCTCCAAGGTCTGAGCCCAGCAGCTGCGGCCATTTTCAGGTTTCTCTGTGGAACCGCGCATCACAGCCGGGTCCTGTCCTCCAAAGCCAGGCTAAAGCACCAGGCCCTGCTCTCCGCAGTCAAGCAGTCAGAGCAGGCCCAGCCCTCTGCCGCCGCGCCACCCAGTCTGGCCCTGCTGTCCGCAGCCGTGTATCGGTGCAACGCCCTGCTCGCCGCGGGCGCACCACCCCGTCGGCTCCCGTTCTCCGCAGTCAGACAGCCAGGCTAGCTCTCCGTAGCCACGCATCCGGGTCCAGCGCTGCTAATCGTAGCCGTGCAGCTGAGCAGAGCCCTGCTCGCCACCACCACCGTGCACCCGAACCAGGCGCAGCTGGTTGCCATCTCTCCGGGCCGGGCGCTGCTCTCCAGCGCCAAGCATCAGCGCCAGGCCCTGTTCGACGCCGCTGCTGGACACCCGAGCCAGGCCCCGCTTTTCGCCACCGCCGTGCTTCTGCTCCAGATCCTGCTCATCGCCGCCGCCGTGCTTCCGCACCTGGCGCTGCCATCGCCAACCACTCCAGCCCGCCAGGCCGGGCTCGTCGCCGCCGCTGTGCTTCGGCACCAGGCCCCGCTTCCCGCCGCCGTGCATCTGGGCCAGGCCCTGCCATCGACAGCCACTCCAGCCCGCCAGGTCCTGCTCATCGCCGCCGCCATGCTTCCGCGCCAGGCCCCGCTTCCCGCCGCCGTGCGTCTGGGCCAGGCCCTGCCATCGACAGCCACTCCAGCCCGCCAGGCCCTGCTCTTCGCCGCCGCCGTGCTTCTGCTCCAGGCCCTGCTCATCGCCGCCGCCATGCTTCCGCGCCAGGCCTCGCTTCCCGCCGCCGTGCATCTGAGCCAGGTGCTGCCATCGACCACCACTCCAGCCCGCCAGGTCCTGCTCATCGCCGCCGCCATGCTTCCGCGCCAGGCCCCGCTTCCCGCCGCCGTGCGTCTGGGCCAGGCCCTGCCATCGACAGCCACTCCAGCCCGCCAGGCCCTGCTCTTCGCCGCCGCCGTGCTTCTGCTCCAGGCCCTGCTCATCGCCGCCGCCATGCTTCCGCGCCAGGCCTCGCTTCCCGCCGCCGTGCATCTGAGAAAGGTGCTGCCATCGACCACCACTCCAGCCCGCCAGGTCCTGCTCATCGCCGCCGCCATGCTTCTGCGCCAGGCCCCGCTTCCCGCCGCCGTGTATCTGGGCCAGGCCCTGCCGTCGACAACCACTCCAGCCCGCCAGGCCCTGCTCTTCGCCGCCGCCGTGCTTCTGCTCCAAGCCCTGCTCATCGCCGCCGCCATGCTTTTGCGCCAGGCCTCGCTTCCCGCCGCCGTGCATCTGAGCCAGGTGCTGCCATCGACCACCACTCCAGCCCACCAGGTCCTGCTCTTCGCCGCCGCCATGCTTCCGCGCCAGGCCCCGCTTCCCACCGCCGTGTATCTGGGCCAGGCCCTGCCGTCGACAACCACTCCAGCCCGCCAGGCCCTGCTCTTCGCCGCCGCCGTGCTTCTGCTCCAAGCCCTGCTCATCGCCGCCGCCATGCTTCCGCGCCAGGCCTCGCTTCCCGCCGCCGTGCATCTGAGCCAGGTGCTGCCATCGACAACCACTCCAGCCCGCCAGGTCCTGCTCATCGCCGCCGCCATGCTTCTGCGCCAGGCCCCGCTTCCCGCCGCCGTGTATCTGGGCCAGGCCCTGCCGTCGACAACCACTCTAGCCCGCCAGGCCCTGCTCTTCGCCGCCGCCGTGCTTCTGCTCCAGGCCCTGCTTATCACCGCCGCCGTGCTTCACGCCGCTGTGCATCTGGTCCAGGCCCTGCCGTCGACAATCACTCCAGCCCGCCAGGCCCTGTTCTCCGCGGTCGCGCATCCGGGCCAAGCCCTACCCTCGGAAGCCGTGCTGCCCAGCTAGGCCCTACCCTCCAAAGCAGCAGCACGACTCCAGGCTTTGTCCTCTGGAGCCCCGCCACCCAAGGAAGATCAGCCCCTAGCAGCCACCCTTCTCCACCTGGGCTTAATGGCCAGAGTCCTCCTTCATCCCCTGGGTTCGCCTTAAGAAGGCTAGTCTTCCAGAGCAGCTCAAGCTCTTCTGATTCTGAGGTCCCAAATCTTGCTTCCCAGCAGGTTTGGCATGCAGTTCGTATGCGTGCCTCCTCACCCTCACCTCCTGGGCCATATGGTGAGAGTTCCTCCTCCCCCTTCTCCTCCTCTGCCGCTGCTCTTTGGTTTCCGGACCAGAGCACCTCCTCCTCCCCCACTGCTTTTTCTGGCAGGAGTTCTCCTAGGTTTCCTGGCCTGAGCTCCATCTCTATTCCTAGCCCTGCTAGCCTTAGGCACATGTTGCTGCCCGATTTTGAGGTCCTGAGCCTTCTCTCTTCAGGAGAGCCGGCTGAAACAGGGAGCATGCCTCCCTCTCCTACATCTCCTATGCTGTGATCCTCCATGAGCATAATCATAAGGCCTACAAAAGAAATCAACCTCCACCCACTGTCCTGAATGGGCTGCCTACTCCGCTGGTTAACTGTGAGGTTTCCAAGTGCTCTAGCTATTAAGCAACATCATGAGCAGTTTTGAAGTTGTTGTTTGAAGAGGCAGTTTTGAAGCCTCCCCTCCCCATAATGGCACTACCTAGCACTTATCTGCTGTTGGCACTTGATTCCAGCCCCCGCTTATCCCCCAAAAAGGCCTGCCTTGGCCTCTGAGATTTCCCTTTTCCAAGTTGCCTTTCCATAATGAAATTTTTGAGTTAACAAATTAAAATGTTGGTTTCACTTAAAAATTGTAGCTTTTTTTATTGTCCAAAAAACGGTTAATCCTGTGTCTTATTTAGAGGACTTAAGAAAGTTGTTGGCATACTAGCTTACTCATTGCAAGGGAGGGGGAATAAAATATTATCCTAGCAATCATTTATTTCCCCTGTCTAACATGGAGTTCTGTCCAGGAAAATTCCATTTATATGTTATATATGCTCTTTGCATAGGTGTTTTGCAACTATGGACAAGAAAAGGGGGCAGGGTTTACCTCAGGGTGGCTAGAGAAAAGGAGGGGTGATGGAGATATCCAGGTTGAAGAAAGAGGCAGGGCATGACCCTGTATGGATAGGGAGAGTATTTCCTCCTCAGATGGGAGTAGGGGGTGCTAGAAGGAAGACTCCGGATCAGGAAGGGGGAGAACAGCAGGAGTTAGGAGCAGAAGGGGGAAGGTCTCAGTTTCTAGGGGAGAAAAAAATTTGTGTGTTGGGAACAGGGGCTCCTGAGGTCTGTGGGGAGAGGGGAGGGGAAGGTATGGGAGAGTGATTCAAGGTTAATGAGTATGTAAAAATGGTCGTATATTTAGTGAAAATTGTGTTAATGGATAATCCCATTTAAAAAATTATTGTGACTAAGTGTGAGCAGATATGCGAGGGTGAGTGTGTATGTGCGTGTTTGTGTGTGCACATATAGACATATTTGGAGACAACTGGATGGACATACACCATGCTGTGATCAGGGCATATATCTCATCTTTGGAATAACTGGTGGTATGGTCTTCTACATTTTCCACCATGACCATATTGCTGGTTCTATGATGAAACTCAACTCAGCTGTTTTTTTTAAGAAGTTTAGTTGTAGAAACATGGTAGGAGACCACATTAAAAGAATAGAGTGAAAAAAATTTAAACCAAACCAGTAAAAGGAAACTCCTCCCTACTTTCCCATATTTTTTTTCTCCTTGCTTTTCTGGTATGTGGCCAGTACTGGCATAGTACTGACCAAGAAGAACCCTATTCCTGGGGCCCACATTATAAAGGTTCCCACTCAGGCCCTCTTCGTGCTGTATCCAGACCACAAAACTAGGGACATTGACCACAAGGACTATGGGATGTTCTCACCAGGTCCCAACACCCTGCAACATTTGGGTAAAACGTTTAGGTTTCCTTATTCCCCGAGGCTGCTTCCAGGTCCTGTAAGGCCTTACTTTCAGGGTCCTTCCTAAGGAAGGGAGGTCTGGGCCTATAGTATGCAAACTCAGGCCCAAAAGGTGGCCAAGTGGCCACTGTAGAAGCAAAGGGTAGACAAAGCTTGGAGATGTAGGCTGAAGTGTTCTCTGGGTTAGGTGTGAGCGATCTCTTGGTGTAGGACATAGCTGGCAATGGGAAGAGATCAAGGACATGGACCAAGGGCCTTCATTTGTACTTTTGTGCCAGACATACTGCAAATGTTAGCGACTGCCCTGTATGTATAGTTAGCTCTGTAGGCCAGCCCCAGAGAATTAGAGACACTAAGGGATATATCAATATATTTAGGAAGCCACATCTTGTCCCTGGAAGTGGCTCTGACCATACAACGCCCCCTCAATATCTCAGATGTTGAGGGAAGCAATATTTCAGGTCCTAGGTTTGGTCCTTCCTGCAGTGAGCTAGCATTCAGTGGGCTGAATCAGAGATGCCAGCACTCTACTGCATGTTAATGTTTTAGTGCGTCTCCTGGGCATTTGATCTGTTTGGGAGTGGACCTCAATCCAATGTCCTTAACTCAAGCCCACCATACTAAAATTTACATAGCTGCTATTGACCATAAGCATTTCTTCCTTCTCTGGACCCTCCCTATGAAGGTATCAAATGTCATCACATAGCAGACCTTCATTCTGCAAAATCCAGTGGACACTTCCTAGATTTCATCTTTTTTTTTTTTTTCTGGCTGTGCAATATGTGGGATCTTAGTTCCCCGACCAGGGATAGCACCTGGGCCCTTGGCAGTCCTAACCACTGGCCCACAAGGGAATTCCCAGTACACTTTAAATTTTTTTTCGTTAATTGTGGTAAGATACATATAACAAAATTTACCATTTGTAAGTGTACGGTTCTATGGCATTCACTGTTATGCAACCATCACCACATTCCATCTCCAGAATTTTTTCATCTTCTCCAACTGAAACTCTGTCCCATCAAACCATAACTCCGCATTCCTCTCTTCCTGAAGTCCCTGGCAATCAACATTCCACTTTCTCTTTCTATGGGTTTGACTACTCTTTTTTTTTTTTTAATATTTATTTATTTATTTGGCTTTGTCGGGTCTTAGTTGCAGCGCACAGGCTTCTCTCCAGTTGTGGTGCTTCGGCTTAGTTGCCCTGTGGCCTGTGGGATCTTAGTTCCCCGACCAGGGATTGAACCCACTTCCCCTGCGTTGGGAGGCAGATTCTTAACCACTGGACCACTAAAGAAGTCCCTGTTTTGTTTTTTGATAGCAGCCATCCTAATAAATGTGGGGTGATATCTCACTGTGGTTTTGATTTGCATTTCCTTAATGATTAGTGGTGTTGAGCATCTTTTCGTATGCTTGTTGGCCATTTGTATATCTTCTTTGGAGAAATGTCTATTCAAGTCCTTTGCCCATTTTTAAAATCAGTTTTCTTGTTATTGAGTTGTAGGGGTTCTTTATATGTTCTGGAAGTTAGCCTCCTTTCAGATATATGATTGGCAAATATTTTCTCCCATAGGTTGCCTTTTCACTCTATTTAAACTGTGTCCTTTGATGCAGAAAGTTTTCATTTTGATGTAATCCAATTTATCTATTTTCACTTTTGTTGCTTGTGTTTTTAGTGTCAAATCCTAGAAATCATTGCCAAACCCAACATCATGAAGCTTTTTTTTAAAAATTTTATTTATTTATTTTTGGCTGTGTTGGGTCTTCGTTGCTGCACACGGGCTCCCTCCAGTTGTGGCGAGCAGGGGCTACTCTTCGTTGCAGTGCGCGGGCTTCTCATTGCAGTGGCCTCTCTTGTTGCAGAGCACAGGCTCTAGGCGCACGGGACTTCAGTAGTTGTGGCTCGCTGGCTCTAGAGTGCGGGCTCAGTAGTTGTGGCACACGGGCTTTGTTGCTCCTCGGCATGTGGGATCTTCCTGGACCAGGGCTCGAACCTGTGTCCCCTGCATTAGGCAGGTGGATTCTTAACCACTGCGCCACCAGGGAAGCCCTAGATTTCATCTTAATTCACCTTTTGGCAGCATTTCACCTTTTGGCAGCATTTGACACAGTTAATCATTCCCTTTTCCTTTATATATGTTCTTCTTTAATCTTTGAAGACTGTTCTCTTTATGTCCACCCCACATTCTCCTAGACCTTTCTCATTTTCCACACCTCTAAGTGTTGGATTGCCCAAGGCCTCCGTTTTTTTTGCCTTTTTTGCCCTTTTTCCCTATACACATTTACTTCCTAGGTGATTCCATCTAGTCTCACATCTTTGAGTACTGTTTTAGGCTGGTGAATCAAAATATTGTATATCCACTCCCATCTATTCCCTTGTACTCCAGTCACGTATATCCAGCTACCTAATTGACTTTTCCACTTGAGATGTCGAAAAGGCATCTCAAACTTCAGTAATATGGAGTTCTGTCCAGTAGAAATATAATGCTAGCCACACATGTAATACCATTTTCTAGTAGTCACATTTAAAAGTGCCTAAAGAAACACATTTAATTATTTATTTAATTCCATCTATCCAAAATATTATTTCAACATGTAATCAATATAAAAATTATTGAGATATTTATTTTTTAGATAAAAAAATATTTTTAATTGAAGTATAGTTGATATACAATGCTGTGTTAACTTCTGGTGTACAGCAAAGCGATTCAGCCATGCATATGTATACACACTCTTTTTCATATTCTTTCCCATTATGGTTTATTACAGTATATTGAATATAGTTCCCTGTGCTGTACAGTAGGACCTTGTCTATGTATTTTCTACATAGTAGTTTGAATCGGCTAATCCCAAACTCCCAGTTTATCACTTCTCTACCCCCTTTCCCCTTTGGTAACCATAAGTTTGTTGTCCATGTCTGTGAGTATGTTTCTGTTTCATAAATAAATTCATTTGTGTCATATTTTAGATTCCACGTATAAGTGATATCACATGGTATTTGTCTTTCTCTTTCTGACTTACTTCACTTAATAATTTATGAGATATTTAAAATTTTTCCTACTAAGTTTTCAAAAGCTGGTGTGTAATTTACACCTGCAGCATATCTCAGCCACATTTCAAGTACTCAATAGCCACAAGTGTGGACGTGTGTATACAGCACAGTTTTAGACCTTCTCATTTCCTTAGTCTCTCTTATTCATTTCCTACTGAATCATGATTCCAGTTCCAGAGGTTTCTCATATGGTGGGCTCCTGTCCTAGAAGGGAGCCCTGAAGTGTCAGTTTTGAGAGTTCGCAGGGGCTATGATGCTTCCAGCCCCTTTAGTGCCTTTTCAGCTGGGCTCCCTGCACTTACCTGGTATTGAAAAGGGCAGAAACCCTGCCGGTTTCAGTTTCTCTTTCCAGTGAGCTGGCTAGTTTGTGGTTCTCCTATTATCAAGTTAGTAAAATGCTGTGATGTTACTTCTTTTTCTTCCTGCACAGACACCGGTACCATGTAAGTAATGCAACTTTTAGTGGTTTGTCCTCATCCACTTGAATTGTGGAGGCTGAGGGGATATCTTATAACCTTGATTTGTTGAAAATATTATTCATGCATTTTGCTTTTGCTCTCTAGTTGCTCTGTTTTTATGTGAGTGTTTGGAGAGATCAAAAACCTATATAGCTACTGACGCCACCATCTTCCCAGAATCTCTACCACCAAGTGTCCTTACTCCTTGAAAAATGTTCCACCCAGTCAACCCTTTGGTAGCTCTGAAGGAACACAGTGGGATCCATCATCTGTACTAAAATGGAAAAAAATTAAATTCAGGAATTGGAACAAAAACCTATGGGGCATAGTACTAAAAATCTTTAGAACTAAAGGAATTATTTTTGAGAACACATTTTAAAAACTTTGTCATGTTACTCTGTTGGCTCACAAACTGGCCCCTGTACATGAAGGGCAAGGAGAGATGGAAGAAAGAGGCAGACCACTCCAGATAGGTAGGTGGCAGTTTAATAAGCAAAGAACTTACATCATTTTCAGAAAATATTGGCCTTTAACATTTAAGTCTTTATTTATTTATTTGGCCGCACCATGTGGCTTGTGGGATCTCAGTTCCCCAACCCGGGATTGAACCCAGACCCTTGGCAGTGAAAGCACAGAATTCTAATTACTGGACTGCCAGGGAATTCCCCACAAGGGACTTACATTTCAGGCTTGTCTTGAGCAGCTGCAAGACAGTAGAGCTCCATACCTGCTTGCCAGAATCTTGAAAGTTTACATAGAGGCCTTAATGGGGTTCGGTCACATATACCAACCAGATGGTCTCAACATCACATTACTGTCTCAAGGCTGTGTCCTTGAAAACGGCTCCAGCTTTGAGAATGGTGGACTGAAGGTACATTCCAAGGATTGGAGAGGGGATGAGGAGCCTCTGATTGCCCAGGTCCGGCTTGAGAGTCAGCAGTTGGTCACGTCCTCTTGATGACCTCCACCAACATACTAATTCTTTTTTCTTTTTTAACATCTTTATTGGAGTATAATTGCTTTACATGGTGTGTTAGTTTCTGCTTTATAACAAAGTGAAAGAGTTATACATATACATATGTCCCCATATCTCTTCCCTCTTGCGTCTCCCTCCCTCCCACCCTCCCTATCCCCCAACTAGGTGGTCACAAAGCACCGAGCTGATCTCCCTGTGCTATGCGGCTGCTTCCCACTAGCTATCTATTTTACGTTTAGTAGTGTATATATGTCCATGCCACTCTCTCACTTTGTCCCAGTTTACCCTTCCCCCTCCCCATATCCTCAAGTCCATTCTCTAGTAGGTCTGCGTCTTTATTCTCATCTTGCCCCAAGGTTCTTCATGACCTTCTTTTTTAAGATTCCATATATATGTGTTAGCGTACGGTATTTGTTTTTTCTTTCTGACTTACTTCACTCTATATGACAGACTCTAGGTCCATCCACCTCACTAAAAGTAACTCAATTTCGTTTCTTTTTATGGCTGAGTAATATTCCATTGTATATATGTGCCACAACTTCTTTATCCATTCATCTGCTGATGGACACTTAGGTTGCTTCTATGTCCTGGCTATTGTAAATAGAGCTACAATGAACATTTTGGTACATGACTCTTTTTGAATGATGGTTTTCTCAGGGTATATGCCCAGTAGTGGGATTGCTGTGTCGTATGGCAGTTCTATTTTTAGTTTTTGAAGGAACCTCCATACTGTTCTCCATAGTGGCTGTATCAATTTACATTCCCACCAACAGTGCAAGAGGGTTCCCTTTTCTCCACACCCTCTCCAGCATTTGTTGTTTGTAGATTTTTTGATGATAGCCATTCTGACCGGTGTGAGATGATATCTCATTGTAGTTTTGATTTGCATTTCTCTAATGATTAATGATGTCGAGCATTCTTTCTTGTGTTTGTTGGCAATCTGTATATCTTCTTTGGAGAAATGTCTATTTAGGTCTTCTGCCCATTTGGGGATTGGGTTGTTCGTTTTTTTGATATTAAGCTGCATGAGCTGCTTGTAAATTTTGGAGATTAATCCTTTGGCAATTGCTTCATTTGCAAATATTTTCTCCCATTCTGAGGGTTGTCTTTGTGTCTTGTTTATGGTTTCCTTTGCTGTGCAAAAGCTTTTAAGTTTCATTATGTCCCATTTGTTTATTTTTGTTTTTATTTCCATTTCCCTAGGGGGTGGGTCTAAAAGGATCTTGCTGTGATTTATATCATAGAGTGTTCTGCCTATGTTTTCCTCTAAGAGTTTTATAGTGTCTGGCCTTACATTTAGGTCTTTAATCCATTTGAGTTTATTTTTGTGTATGGTGTTAGGGAGTGTTCTAAATTCATTCTTTTACATGTAGCTGTCCAGTTTTCCCAGCACCACTTATTGAAGAGGCTGTCTTTTCTCCACTGTATATGCTTGCCACCTTTCGCAAAGATAAGGTGAACATAGGTGCGTGGGTTTATCTCTGGGCTTTCTATCCTTTTCCATTGATCTATATTTCTGTTTTTGTGCTAGTACCATACTGTCTTGATTACTGTAGCTTTGTAGTATAATCTGAAGTCAGAGAGCATGATTCCTCCAGCTCCGTTTTTCTTTCTCAAGATAAATAAAGAATGGCTGTTAAGTTTACATAAATAAACAAACAAACAAATAAATAAATAAATAAAACAAGGGTAATGTAAACTGCAGGCGGCACTGAGATCACACAGACTTGGGTTTGAAAACTGGCCGTACCTTGGGCTTACTGTGTGACTCTGAGCAAATATAACCAGACCCTTGTTCTCTTCATATGTAAATTGGGGTTAAGAATGGTATCTACTACATAATCCTTCCTCTGAGAGGTGCCTATCCTGATCCTGCTCACCCACCCCTCCAGCTGTGATTTAGGGTCTTTCCTCTGTATTCCCAGAGCCCCTTGTTCTTAACCTTGCCAGAGCCTTCTACACATTTTTGGAAATTACATTTCTGTATAACCATCTTCCCATTGGACTGTGAGAATTTTGATAATTTGAATAGAGCCTGAATTTTCTGTATCCCCAGAACTCAGGAAAGTGCCCTGGGGCCTGGTATCCAGAGAGAATTATTTATTGAATTAATGGTGATACCACAAGCTATGTGCTTAATAAAGAATAAAAATTAATTTACAAAATATTTATTTGTTGAAAATAACCTATAAGAAATGCATGAACTCAGGATATTTCTCTACCTCAATTTTCTTCACTCAGGGAGGGCTTGTACCTATCATTCTTTTCCTTTTTCAGAACCATCAAGAATCAGTGTGGCTTCCCTGGTGGCGCAGTGGTTGAGAATCCGCCTGCCAATGCAGGGGACACGGGTTCGAGCCCTGGTCCGGGAAGATCCCACAAGCCGCGGAGCAACTGGGCCCGTGAGCCACAACTACTGAGCCTGCGCGTCTGGAGCCTGTGCCCCGCAACAAGAGAGGCCACGATAGTGAGAGGCCCGCGCACAGCGATGAAGAGTGGCCCCCGCTCGCCGCAACTAGAGAAAGCCCTCGCACAGAAACGAAGACCCAACACAGCCAAAAATAAATAAATAAATTTATAAAAAAAAAAAAGAATCAGTGTGTCCCAGATATAGTAGGTTCATAATGTAATTAGGACCTTCTGTTACTCGCTCAGCCTCAGATCTGGCCTCACAGTGGGACTGCATTGGACATGACACTGAAGGCTTCCCAAACAAGTATTACTGATGCTAAACAGCCCCTCAAAAATATTTGCTGAACAGATGTCTGGTTGGATGAATAAAAACCAGCTCATTACAGCTAAAACTGTTATGTTTTGTGGGTTTTTTAAAAATATTTATTTATTTATTTATTTATTTATGGCTGTGTTGGGTCTTTGTTTCTGTGCGAGGGCTTTCTCTAGTTGCGGCAAGCGGGGGCCACTCTTCATCGTGGTGTGCAGGCTTCTCACTATCGCGGCCTCTGTTGTTGCGGAGCACAGGCTCCAGACGCGCAGGCTCAGTAATTGTGGCTCACGGGCCTAGCTGCTCCGCGGCATGTGGGATCTTCCCAGACCAGGGCTCGAACCCGTGTCCCCTACATTGGCAGGCAGATTCTCAACCACTGCACCACCAGGGAAGCCCTATGTTTTGTTTTATAGGTAAAAGGCTTACATATCATTTGATCTTAAGTTGGCAAAATTGAAGACATGAACCAAAAAGTCAGTAGAACTGTGAAAATCAAGTGATCACTTCCACACAGAAAGAGCCTGCTCTACTGGTGTTCCTCCCTCTTCCATGACCAGTCATCTCCAGTCAATTTCACTTCCTTATCTTCTCCTGTGCCCTTTATTTTCGTGTCAGTACACTGTACCTGCAAAGACTATCTAGTCCAGCTAATGATCATGTGACCTTTATTGATCATGTGACTGCCTTCCTCAACAGAATGTGAGACCATGCTTCCTTGGTCATTGCCAGAGCCAGAATCCAAGCCAATGCCTAAAATATGGTGGGGATCACTGAATAGTTGTCAAATTAATTAATCTTTTGTTGTGACATTTATACAAAAAATATCTACCTTCCAATCTGGGGATCATTCTATAGATACTACCTGTTTAGCCAACATATGTACATCTTTTGTATATCAGGTACCAGATGCACTCTGGTATTCAGGTGTGAGTTGAGGCGGAATTATTCCAATTCCTTTTTCTATATCATTTTGTATAGTAAGTACTACAGTTTTCAGTACATACCTTAAATAAGGGTAGCATTTTACAGACCTCAGGCATTTGTAAGAAACTTTGGGATTTTTTTCTTTTCTGTTTTCTTTCTCTATGTGTTTTTATCTTTCTATTTCCTTCTTTCTCCCTTTCTTACTTTCTCTCTCACTTTCTTTCCTCCCTTCTTTCCTTTCCTTCCTTCCTTCCCTCATACTTCCCTTTCCCCTTTCCCCTTCCTTTCCCTTCCTCTACTTTCCCTTCCCTTTTTTACAGCTTAATTGAAGTATAAGTGAGATAAAATAAATGGATGTATTTAAACATATGATTTGATAAGTTTGGACATATATATATTCCCATGAAACCATCACCAAGTTTACAAACAAATACTTTACCCCCAATGGTCCCTCATGTCCTTCGCCACCAGGCCTCATCCATGGACAATTACTGACCTGCTTTCTTTATATACTGTGTTGCATTTTCAAGAGAGTTTTATATAAATTGAAATACGTAATGTTTACTCCTTTTTGTTTTGTCTCTTTCACTAAGCATGATTATTTTGAGATTCATCCAAAACAATTGTGTGTATCAGTAGTTAATACTTTTTATTGCTGAGTGGTATTCCATTGTATGGCTATACCACAATTTGTTTATTCAAACATGTGTTGATGGGTATTTGTTTTCATGTTTTGGTATTAGACATAAAGCTTCTGTGAACACTTATGTACAACCCTTTGCATAGACATGCTTTCTTTTCTCTTGGGTAAATACCTAATAGTGAAATGTCTGGGTCATACGGTAAATCTATGTTTAACTTTTTTTTTAGTTTTTAAAAAAATGTTTTATTTTTATACAATTTCAAAGGCTACTTTCCATTTACAGTTATTACAAAATATTGGCTATATTCCCTGTGTTGTACAATACATCCTTGAGCCCATCTTACACCCAATAGTTTGTACCTCCTACTCCCGTACCCCTGTATTGCCCCTCCCCCACTGGTAGCCACTAGCTTGTTCTCTATATCTGTGAGTCTGCTTCTTTTATGTTATATTCACTAGTTTGTTTTATTTTTTATATTCCACATATAAGCGATATCATACAGTATTTGTCTTTGTCTGGCTTATTTCACTTAGTTGCTGCAAGGCAAAATATCATTTTTTTATTGAAGTATAGTTGATTTACAACGTTGTGTTAGTTTCTGGTGTACAGCAAAGTGATTCAGTTATACATATATATACATATTCTTTTTCAAAGTCTTTTCCATTATGGTTTATTATACGAAGTTGAATATAGTTCCTTGTGCTATACAGTAAATCCTTGTCTATCTATTTTATACATAGTAGTTTGTATCTGCTAATCCCAAACTCCTCATTTACCCCTCCTCCACCCCCTTTCCCCTTTGGTAACCATAAGTTTGTTTTCTCTGTCTGTGGGTCTGTTTCTGTTTCATAGATAGGTTCATTTGTGTCATATTTTAGATTTCACATGTAAATGATAGCATTAGTATTTGCCTTGCTCTGACATACTTCACTTAGTACGATAATCTCTAGGTCCATCCATCTTGCTGAAAATGGCATTATTTCATTCTTTTTTACAGCAGAGTAGTATTCCATTGTGTATATATAAAACATCTTTATCCATTCATCTGTTGATAGACACTTAGGTTGCTTCCATGTCTTGGCAATTGTAAATAATGCTGCTATGAACATTGGGGTACATGTATCTTTTCAAATTAGTGGGGTTTTTTTTCAGATATATACCCATGAGTGGTGTGTGTGTGTGTGTGTGTGTTTGTGTGTGTGTGTGTGTGTGTATAGTCATATGGTAGTTCTATTTTTAGTTTTTTGAGAAACCTCCATAATGTTTTCCACAGTGGCTGTACCAGTTTACATTTCCACCAACAACATACAAGGGTTCCCTTTTCTCCACATCCTCGCCAACATTTGTTATTTGTAGACTTTTTGATGGTAGCCATTCTGACAGGTGTGAGGTGACAGCTCATTGTGGTTTTGATTTGCATTTCCCTGATGATTAGCGATGTTGAGCATCATTGCATGTGCCTGTTGGCCACCTGCATTTCCTCTTTGGAAAAATGTCTATGCAGTTCTTCTGCCCATTTTTTAATTGGAGATTTTTTTTGATGTTGAGTTGTATGAGCTGTTTATATATGTGGGATTTTAATCCCTTAACAGTCATATCATTTGCAAATATTTTCATCCATTGAGTAGGTTGTCTTTTCATTTTGTTTATGGTTTCCTTTGCTGTGCAAAAGCTTTTAAGCTTAATTGGGTCCCATTTGTTTATTTATGTTTTTATTTCCTTTACTTTAGGAGATGGATCCAAAAAATATTGCTTCAATTTATGTCAAAGAGTGTTCTGCCTATGTTTTCCTCCAGGAGTTTTATGGTATCCGGTCTTACATTTAGGTCTTTAATCCATCTTGATTTTTGTATATGGTGTGAGAAAAATTTCTAATTTCATTCTTTTACATGTAGCTGTCCAGTTTTCCCAGCACCACTTATTGAAGAGACTGTCCTTTCCCCATTGTATATTCTTGCTTCCTTTGCTGTAGATTAATTGACTGTAAGTGTGTGGGTTTATTTCTGGGATATCTATACTGTTTCATTGATCTATATATCTGTTTTTGTGCAGGTACCATACTGTTTTGATTACTGTAGCCTTGTGGTATAGTCCAAAGTCTGGGAGCCCGATACCTCCAGCTTTGTTCTTTTTTCTCAAGATTGCTTTGGATTTGGGGGATGTTTTGGGGTTCCATATAAATTTTAGGATTATAAGAGCTTGGTCTCTGCCATCTGGAACGTACACATACGGTGTACATTTGGTAGCCAGTCAAATAGAATGGGATTCCAAGCAGTCTTTTGTCTGTCTGTGCCAACTCTCAGGGGCCTTTGTCATTTCAACCTTCATTGCATCTGCCTGTGCAATGAAGGTATTTACTTTCTTAGACTAATTTTGGGAGTTAACTTTCTGGATCTTGTGAAGGCTGCAAATCCTTTACAGTATCTTGTGGGGACTCCTCTTGCATCTTTTTGGTTTGAGTCACTATTAAGATGCTACTTGTCAAAGACCAGATGATGGATCCTTTAAATTTTAGAAACTTCTAAATTGGTAAATTTTGAGAGAGCTCTCATATGAAGAGCTGTTTTGTTGGTACCTATGAAAAAAAAGCAAATTAGAAGGTGGATACAAAAAAAAATAAAGGCTAACTAAGAACTCGCTTAGTCAAAAGCAAACAAACAGAAAAACATTTTGGGAAGCCTTATTTGTGGTCTTGGCTTCCCCTCAATGGGTCTTACAGATGCTAATTAAAAAATTAGGTTAACTAATGTTAGTTAGGTTGATTAATGGGGGAAAAATGCTGAAGGGAAAGTCAAGAGTCTTCTTCCCAGCAAGGTGAAAACTTCAAAGGGACTTGTTCCGGTAGGATAGAAATCTTTAGATGATTATAAAGAAATAGGATAAATAAAACAGACATTAATAGGATTAAAACAAATGTTTTGATAGAACAATACCTAAGGTTGGGTGGGGCAAAGGGACCCGCTATTGGTCCCCAGAATTAAAGGGCCCCAAAAATGTCTGCTCTATTTACCCCAGTTTAAAACATATATGCATTTGAAAGGCTGGAAGAAAATTATACTAAGATACATGACCAGCAATTACTTGCTGGAGTGTGCACCAGGGTGGTCATAGTAAACTAGTCAGAGTCCCATGCAGTTTCAATCTGCTTTCTCCACTTTGTTTTGGAAGTAAGTGTGGGTGCACTCTTCTTGAGTGGAGTCTAGGTTTCTTACAGCCCTCATGTTAGTCCCACTGGTTTTCTAACCATCTACAAGTCTCATCTTCCTGGTCTTTGGCCCCAGGCCTGGGGCACCCAATATGCTGCTTCACCCAGTCTTAATAACAATTATAACTTAGTTAATGACCTCTCAAGATCTAATCAAATAACAATATAATGTGGATCTTTATAAAGATCCTAGAATTTCCTCCCCTGAAACTCCTCCATTTGACTATTCACATCAGTGAAAATTGGACTTGGAGTATTATAAAAATCCTGCTCGAAAGCATATATTAAACCATTGCCATTTACTATTAAGTACACATTTAAAAGGGCCAATTAAATACATGCTGCACATGGGATTTCAAAAAGGTAGTTCTATCACTCTTAAATGATTTTCCCCTCGCCTTTTGGGTATCTGGACTTCACGGATCAGAAGTAGTAGTATCCTAGAATGAAAAAAACTAAAAATAAAAATAAAACTTTTCCTCCATTTTCTTCTTTTTTAAAAATTTATCTCTACACTATACAGTGACCTTAGTGAGAAAAACTGTGATAACTAAATATGTGTGTGTGTGTATTTCTGAATGGTATATTTTCAACCATTTATGACCATTGTCTGTAGAGAAATTGCCTAATATTTCTGATTTTTGGTTTCCCATTATGTAAAATGTTGGGTAAAACAACTACTTCCCAGTGATGGTGTGAGTATTAGATGCCATTATTGTATGTGGAAATACTTCTGTGAACTATAAAGGGCTATATATGTGTTATATGCTCCTTAGGAACATTCTGGTGCACTACACATGTAAACCACTGAAAAAGCAATTTTTATAAAGGCAAACAGTTTCTCTAGCCCGATTCCTGGTATGCGATAGTGCTGCGTAATATATTTTATTGTACCAATGAATTTATGCACACTTAACCCATTCAGAAGCCATACTAAATTATGCTGACACCACACTAGGAACCTGAGATCCAAATGGACAAAACAGGGTCCGTGGAACTCATGGTCTAGTAGGAGAACAACCTGGAACAAATAACTCAAGGACTATGACAGGGTACACAGAAGTGTATACTGGGTAAAGTGTGGTTGTATAGGTACTCCCAAATTCTTTCACCCTCTCAAGCTCTTGTTCCGTTGGTTACCACATCTTCCTATGTCTTCATCCTCTCACTCTCTACTGGCTCCTCCCCATCAACAAATAAGCCATGCTACCATCTCTGTCTTAGTCACAGTTTAGTGAGTCAGACAAGTACTTCAAGAAACTGCTGGATTCACAGTGGAATTTCATTTTAAAGTTAAATGGGAAGGGATGGCTGTGGAATAGTGGTAGGGTGAGGTGTTTGGCTTTAGTTACTGAGAACGTGGTGGGGTCATTTGCCAAGACAGGGAACCCAGGAAGAGGGAAATTATTAGGGAAGAGAGGCTTTGCAAAAAGGCAGGTTCAGATGTAGATGAATAAATCAGAATAATGTTTAATGCTTTGTACTTGGCAAGAAGTGGAACAAGATAATTGTGGAAGAAGATAGTCTTTGTCAGGCCAAATTCAGCTCACATCCTGGCTCTGGTGTACATTAGCTCTATGACCTTGGGAAATTGACTTTTATGTGTTGAAGGTTCAATTCACCCAACATTATTGGTAAAATTAAAAACAACAGTATAAGACATACTATGGCACAGTGGTTGAGACTCTGGAATTGGATTGCCTAGGTTTGAAGCTCAGTACTATCCCTTACTTGCTATAGGAGAGTGAGTAAATTTTAACCTTCCAAGTATTCTCATCTATAAAATGGCATATTAAATACAGGCATACCTTGTTTTATTGCACTTAGCAGATATTGTGTTCTTTACAAATTGAAGGTTTGTGGCAATCCTTTGTCAAGGAAGTCTATTGGTGCATTTGCTCGCTTCCTTACTCTGTGCTACATTTTGGTAATTCTCCACCAGATATTGTAAACCCTCCACCAGGAAAATAATTAAGACTCCCTGAAGGCTCAGATGATGGTTAGCATTTTTTAACTTCTTACTTTTGTAAAAAGTGCTTTTGTTTACTTTTAAATTAAGGTATACACATTGGGATTTTTTAGACATAATGCTATTGCACACTTAATGCAGTATAAACATAACTTTTATATGCCCTGGGAAACCAAAAAACTGGTGTGACTCACTTTGTTGCGATATTCACTTTATTGTGGTGGTCTGGAACTGAACCTGCAATATCTCCAAGGTATGCCTGTAATAGTGACGACTTCACAGGGTTCTTATGAAAATTCAAATGCTTACTATGTTAAATAGTATAGAACAGTGCCTGGTATACAGAAACTGCTATGCATTTTCTAAATGTATTTAAAATACATAATTAAAAGTTTATTGCAAATCTCAGAGGACATGAAAATAATAAATAGTAGTTGTTATTATGCCATTATACTCTCTTCTAAAATCCTGTTTGAAAAAATGTCATGGCATGTCTTCATAGTTTAGGATTATGTTTAACTTTAAAATAGAATTCCACTGTGAATCCTATGGTCCCTTGAAGTCCTCACCTCACCTGAGATCACCAAGTTTGCTTTTCTCCTTTCCTTCAGAACTTTCCCCTACATTCCCTCTGACATTTCATAGGGCACACAAATGTCCTAGTGTCTGGCAAAGTGCTATTAAGACAAGTCATGAGACAGACTTTGAATATGTGGATTTTGAGCTTCCTGAAATAGGTAAAGTACAAAATCCAAATAATGGATAATATATATTCAAATAGAGGTATTGTTTTTATTTTTTAAGGTTTCGTTTTATTTTATTTAGTTTTTATTGAGGTGTAGTTGATGTACAATATTGTATAAGTTTCAGGTGTACAATATAGTGACTCACAATTTTTAAAGGTTATGCTCAATTTATAGTTCTTATGAAATATTCGCTATATTCCCTGTGTTGTACAATATATCCTTGTAGCTTATTTTACACATAATAGTTTGTACCTCTTACTCTCCTACTCCTATATTGCTCCTCTTCCCTTCCTTCTCCCCACTGATAACCACTAGTTTGTTCTCTATATCTGTGAGTCTGTTTTTTTTATTATATTCACTAGTTTGTTTTATTTTTTAGATTCCAGAAGTATTGTTTTTAGAGTGGAAGCAGTGGAAGTTTATTTAGTCTGTCATTTAACTGTAAAGAAACAGGGTCACATTAAATAGTTTCTATGGGTCTATAGCCACTTGTCACCACACAGGTGTTTTCCGACCTCACCTCTCACTGCTGCCTAGAAATCTTGCTCTATTTTCTTAGTTCTCTTTTCTGTTCTCCACAGAGTTATTCAATACATCAATTCTGCTCTTCTTTCTCCTAACCTCTTATCTTACACATTCTCTCCTCACACAGTAGATGATTTGACTCTTACCTCCCCAAGGGAAATGAATCTCTCAAGTGTAACATACCTCAGTTTTACAGCACAAATGTACAACCTTCCTTATACATAATCCAGCCTTTCCTCCTTCCCTCCAGGTATGGTGGAAGAGGTAGCCTTCCCCCCATCTAAGATAAATTCCTTCACTGTGCTTCACACACAATTTGTTCTACCCTCTTGTTCCATTGGTTACCACATCTTCCTGTGTTTTCAGGCTTTCCCTCTCTACTGGCTCCTCCTCATCAATAAGTAAAGGTGGTCAAGTGTCTGCCACCTTGAAAACATTAAAGCTGTCCTTCAATGCGACATGAACTTTGAGCTACCATTCCATTTCTCTCCTCTTTCATAATTTAACTGCTTGAATGAATTATTTAGACTCACTGAATCTAATTCCTTATCTCCCACTCATTCCTTAGCCCACTGTCATCTGTCTTCCCACCCTTCTATTTTATTGAGGCAGTTCCTATTAATCATTTTTTCTACTATGTCATTGTCACTGTAACACCCCATATGCCTTAAACTCCCTCCTTAAAATGTTGTATGCCCTCAACTCTGTCATTACTTTCTCCCCATTTCCCTCTTGTTTTGATAACTACTCCTTTTTTGATGATCGTTTTGTATGCACTTCTCTCTCTGCCCAACCCAGAAATTTTTGTTAACGGTTTTATTAAGATGTAAATTACATATCATAACCTTCACCAATTTAGTGTATAAGTCAATGGTTGTTAGTGCATTTATAGAGTTGGGCAACCATCATCATAATCTAATTTTCAAATATCTTCATCATTTCAAAGAAAAACCTTGTACCCATTAGAGGTCAATCCCTATTCCCCTTTCCTTCAGGCACAGGCAACCATTAATCTATTTTTTTGATTCTATATGTTTGCCCAAACTAGACATTAAGTGAAATTGTACAATCTGTGATGTATGATGTCTGGCCTCTTGTTCATCCATGTAATAGCATAGTACTTCATTCCTTTTTACTGTTGAATAATATATCCCATTGTATGAATGTACTACATTTGTTTATACATTCATCAGTTGATGGGCATTTGGGTTGTTTCCCTTTTTTGGCTATTATGAATAATGCTGCTATAAAAATTCATGAACAAATCTTTTTTATGGAATATGTTTTTATTTCTCTTGGGTATATATCTAGTAGTAGAATTGTTGGGTTATGTGGTAACTCTAACATTTTAAAGAACTGCCAAACTATTTTCCAAAGTGGTAGTAATATTTTACACATATGAGGGCTCCAATTTCTCCACATCTTCAATAGCCTTGTTATTTTTAGTCTTTTTCATTATAGTCATTCTAGTGGGTGAGTAGTATCTCATTGTGGTTTTGATTTGCATTTCCCTAATAGCTAATAATGTTTCATGTACTTATGGTCCACATGTGTATTTCTTTGGAGAAGTCTATTCAAATCCTTTGCCCATTTTTAATTGCATTATTTGTTTTATTATTGACTTATACATATTCTTAATATTCTGGATATAATACAGATTGTTGATCATTTCAAAGAGTCAACTTTTAGTGTTGTTGATTTTCACTATTGTTTTTCTATTGTTTATTTTCATTCTATTCTTTTGTATTACTTTCTTTTTGCTTGTTTTGTGTTTACTTTGCTCTTCTTTTCATAGGAATTAATAATTATGAATTATCCTTTAAAGTACTGCTCTAGCTGCATCTCAAGTTTTGGTGTTTTGATTGTATCCATCTCAAAGTATTTCCTAATTTCCATCATGATTTCTTCTTTAACCCATTGGTTATTTAGGAATGTATTGTTTAATATCCACATATTTGTTAGTTTCCCATGTATCTCTCTCTTGTTGATTTCTAATTTAATTCCATTTTGGTTAGAGAACATAATTTGTATGATTTCAATCTTTTAGATCTTTTGAGGCATGTTTATGGCCTAGCATACAGTCTTTTTTGGAGAAGGATCCATGCACTTGAGTGGAATGTACATTTTGTTGTTTTTTGGTGGAGTAGTCATTAGATGTATATTAGTCCAGTCGTTTTATAGTGTTGTTCCCCTGTTGCTACTAGTATCCTGGAGCTACCAGGCCCCTCTTAATTGCTCACCATTAAGATCCCATTGTTTTTTCAAAAATGCCCTTAGGCATAAATGTTTCCAGGTTCTTTTCCAAATAAATTCAGTCCCTTCAGGCAAAGCTGCTGTGCTTAGTTCTTATGGCCTGCTTCTGCACCCAGGCAGAAACTTCAGACAACTATACCTGAACTGGGGGTGGATATAGCAGGACACTTTTCCTGCAGTAACACCCCATTGGGCATTCAGGGGAGATGGTAACACCTGGTTATTTCAGCTTGCTTGTCTCCATGTAGAAACTTCACCCTACAAATGAATTTGGGCAGAGGAGATTGGGATCCCACTTTTACTGGCCTCTCATGCCTGATGTCAAGCCCTCACCCTATAATTGGGAGTTAGTCCTCTAGCCCAGGCTTGCCTGGAATAGTGCCTTGGCAACTGTGGTGGAATAAAAGACACTGGTGCCCACCTCCTGGGATGAAAGTATAGCCCTAGACTAGGAACTGGGGGGATAGGGAGCCCTCGTCTTCTTGGGAACATCCATATCTGGAGTAAAGCTTGTCACATAGAGCTGGGGGAGATGGAACAGGTTATAGCTCAAATGCCAGATTCTATTTTTACAGAGATTTAGTAGATTTTTTTGAACAAATGTTTATCCATTTGCTGTATGCCCTTATGACAATTTCTAGGGACTTTAAACGTGTGTGTGTGTGTGTGGTATGTGTGTATGTATATACATATTTGTCACCAATTAAATGGTGTTTCACTGGGGAGTGGGTCCACCAAGATCCTCACACAACTATTCTGGAAGTCCTGCACCCACCCTTAAGTGTTGATATTCCTCAGGGAGATTTTCACTGTCCTCTCTGTACACCCTCTCCTGGATGACCCTGACCCACCTCTTCACCTATTACCCATCTACTGATGATTCCAAAATCTACACTTCCAGCTCATTCTTCTTTCCTAAGCTGCTTGTCTATGTATCTCTGGCCTTTTGGACATGTCCAAGTTAATGTCCCTTGGGTACCAGAAACTAACAGTTATAAAACTAATCTCATCTTCTCAGTCCTCCCTAACTAATGCTTTCCCTCTATTAGATTCCACCTAAGGGAATGGTACCATCAACTCAGTTGCTCTAGACAGATATCTTTAAATATATCTATATCTACCTCTCTCTAATCTCCTACATCCAATTAATCAACTCATGCCCCTTTAAACCCTATAAATTTCTAAAATGTGTCCACGCCTATAAATATACTCAATTACCCTAGTTCAGGTCACCATCATTTCTCACCTGAACTACTATCACAGTCTTCTCTCCCTTTACAAATAGTTTTCCATTCTTCAGACAAACTGATGTCATGTCTCCTCTCCTCAAATCCCTGAACAAGTCACATCAGACCCTCTATAATCTTTTTCTTACCCCATTGACTTCATCACTAGGAGATCCTTTCTTCTTCTCTACATGCTCAAACTATGTTCCAGACATAATGAACAAGTTCCTGTTCCTAAAAGCATCATACTTTATCTGGCTTCTAGAACCTCACACCTGCTCTTCCCTCCTTCTGGAGGAATACCCTCCCACTACTTCTCCTGGCTAAGCTCTATTCACCCTTCAGGTGAAGGCACTTTCTCTGAGAATCTCTCATCCCCGCTAAACTAGGTTAGTTTACTATGTGCTGGCAGAGCCCACTGAATCCCCACTATCATAAAAACTGTACATTTTGTTGAGATTTCTTGTTTTGTCATCTGTCTCCCCAATACACTGAGAGCTCCAACTGTAAGGACTGAGGTACTAGATAAATGCAAATATTTTCCTATTTATCTACCAGGTTAAAGCTAGATGAAAGAACACAGCTTAAAGACTCGAAATTTTATTGATTGGGACATGATAGAGGGTCTTTCTTCATATATAACATATTAAGATTTAATTCAGGATTATGAAAAAGGTAATTGTAAATAGACTTGGACAGCAAGGTGCTCTTGCGCAGCAAAGTATTGATATTCCTGGGAAGGGTTTCCTTGCTCTAAACAGAATGCATCCAGGACTGGGTTAATTCCTAAAATGCCCACTAGGGATTGTGATGCCATCTCTGATACCACCTACTAAAAATGATTTTGCAGTCCATTTATCTTTTGTAACACCCAAGAAATGAGGTCTAAGTTTGAGTGCGTAGACAAAAGGAAAAGAGAGAATTGATACCAACTCTGTTCCAAGTCCTCTATGCCCTCAGCACTGGCCCCAAAGAAGTCTAAACTTCTAGAGGTCCTGCCTGCTTTTTCACACTGCTGTGTAGGATTACACAGGGGCAGGGTGTTAAGTCTTCTTGGACCAAGGATGGACATTTTGGTTCCCTATGTTTACTATCCTGGGAAGAGGTGGAGCACTGAGTTCACTGTAAGATATTGTCAGCCCTGTTCTTCTTCATCTTAACATGAATCATGATCTTTGGAGTAATACGAGACTGAATTTCTATATCCAACCCATCACATTCTAGCCCTTTGATCCATTCCATTGATTTCAGGTTCACATCTTTGATTCCAGGAATATAAATTTGAGACACTTTGAGTACTTTTTAGAGATTGAGTTGTGGGAGCAGCTTTCCCTTCTCCATGGTGAGGATCAGTTTATCCATGATTTGAAACTGCAAACTCTCAGGTTTTTGGTAGTGATGGGGAGTGGGGGGTTGAGGGACTTTCCTAGGCCATTTGGAGTCAGCCTGCATTAGGGAATTGGTCTAGCAATGGAACCTAGAGAAGGTATGAACTGTGCAGTAGGTGTAAATTGTGTTCTTTGCCTCACATAATCTGGTAATCTTCAATAAAATCTCATCAAAAGTTACGGCCTTGTCTCTGGAGTACTGTAGGAAATTAGGGATGGATAAGGGCACATTCTGGGGTAAAAAGGTAGAAGGGTGAGAACAGGGTTCCATTTCCTGAGTCCAGAGTGGTGGTGTCCTTGTTTACCAGTTGAAAATCACTGTCCCCAGAAGAGCACATGAGGGTCAGAGGCTGCAGACATGGTAGCTTGCTGAGGATTCAGAAAAGACAGAGGGAACTTTCTGGAAAACAAGGTAGTAGCAGGCCTACTTTTAGCCAATACATTGCAATGTGTGATTTAACAAAGGGGCACTCCCCTCTGAATTGATACTTCCCCCTCTCCTGCCAGCCTCAGTGCTTGTTGAGTAGAAAGTTTGTGTGGGAATTAGACAAAAACCAAACCAAACCAAACCAAAACAAGCCTATTCTGCCCTACATCAGGACTTGGTAGAGAGCTTGGTCTGGATTTCACACCCAAGTTTTGTGCCATGCCTGCCTCACTTGTGCAGGAAAGAAGTAGCACAAATTCCATGACAGCCCTGAGCATTAGCCTAAAAAACTGAGGAACAGCAAGGTGCCTGTGTGGTATTGCTTAACAAAAGGGGTCATGGATTTTGGGAAATATTCTGGAGGAAGGGGCTCACTTGTGCCATCTGTGTCTGGGTTACATATGTTTATATTTGAAAAGAAAAAAGGCTGGAATATATATACACACACACACACACACATATTTTTTTGAACTTGGTTATTCTGGGTAGGGGGATCATGTGTGATTTTTTATTCATTTATTTTGGGGGGAATTTTCCAAATTTTCTGAAATTAAGATGAATTAATTTTGTAATCAGGAAAACAATTCAATTTTTTTAAGGTAAATTGTAGAATGGGGAGTGGAACCTAAGCTTATGTCCACCACTGGGGTTCAAAACTTTCTGGTCACGTCTGACATACTGATGCGACTAAAAGTCTTTTTACATGTAGAACTGGGAGACCTCTAAGGAAACAACTCACACTAAGGGAAGAGCAAGTCTGCCAACATGTCAGCTCAGGAACAAAACCTAGGTTTTTGGAGGGGAGGAGAGAGTCTGGCAGGCTGGGCTATAGATTGATGTTCCAACCAAACTTCTCTACTTAAGTCTTAGGGATAGAGGGGGGCCTACAAGTAAACTCTGAAGAAAGTTTTTTCAATTTTTATTATGGAAAATTTCAAACATATACAAAAGTATACAGAATAGAGTAATGAACTCCCAAATATCCATCACGCAGCTTCAATAATTATCAATTTATCACCAATTTCATTTCATCTATATGCTCTCTTACTCCACCCTCAGATTATTTTGAAGCAAATATCAGTAGCATATCACTTCATGTGTCAAATTTACAGTACATTTCTCTAAAAGATAAGAATAAAAAAAACATAACCACAGTACCATATCACACCTAAAAAACCCCAATATGTTGGGGAGGTGTGTTTTTATTTCAAATTCTGTAAAGGGGGAACAATTAATAAATAAATACATTTCACTGGTAACATGAGGAAGGGTGTAACACTCAAATGGAGCCCATTTTTTTCCCGATGTAGTTGCTTTACAATGCAAAAGAAAGAAAACTACCATATTAAAGCCACTTTAGGGCCTTTGTAGGGACCTGGGGAAGAGTGCTGACATCACAAACCCCATGGCAGAACTCCATAAAACTTCCTCTGAACACCTTTGTCATTTTCTTAAAGTTGATCTCCTGGAGGTAGCTGACCCAAGTCCTCTCTAAATCTTTCATTTTCAGTACCCCCCCAACAGAAGTTTTTTTTTTCCCCCCAATGCCTTTGCCAAGTGACAACAATTTAGTTGTCTTTCAGTCCTCTGCATTCTCACATGCAGAAACCAGGGGGGATGAGGAGCTAGCTGATGTATTGGAAAAGGGGAGGAAAACTGTGGCCAACTGAATCACTAAGAGATGCAAAAGAAACCTAGGCAAACTAAGTGGCATGATTAACTTTGGAAACTGCCTATAGCAGTCTTTGTTGCCGCTGGCATCAAATAATACAGTATACTGAATCTGAAAAATAAGAAAAAACATCTTTTCTTCAAAGAGATGTTAAGATTACATGAAAGAGGTGGTTAGAGCAGTGCAAAAACATTAAATTTATTATTTGTATATCATTTTAAAATTTTTATAAAAAGCATTATCTTATGTTCATTGTATTTATTTTTATAGTTACTTTTATAGCAAGTGATATTTTTGAATAAAATTTTAAGCAAATTAACAACAGTACAAAAACACTGAAGTTGTTACACAAAGGACTGATTCTACAAAATGTTGCCTTAAGTGATGGATAATCTTAAAACTGTGCTAGCCACTGTGTGGTATGACTTAGAAATATGAGTAATAATTCTTGTCCTTGAATATCTTACAACTGCCTTGAAAAGTTTCTGAAACACCTGATACAGAAAAGCCACACACGTGGTGCCTGGACAGCATATACTCTACTAGCACCAGATTGGAAGGGGAATGTTTTGCCATGTAGTGATTATAAAATATGAGTTGAATCAAAGAAACTTCAGTGATGCCAACCATATTTCAAGTAGTGTCTCAGATGCAGAATATGCAAAGAGTAAGGAAACGTGGTCCTTGCTCTCAAGGATATCATAGTCTAATGAAGAAGGCAGACATATCAAAAAAGCACAATAAAAGGCTACGGGTGCTGAATAAGAGTCTGTTCACATACAATAGTACAATCACCAGGGCAAGAGGAGTCAGTGGAATAGACAGGGAAGGAGTGTCCCAAGATGTAGGAGGAAAACCAGATGAGCTGTCTCCTTGGAAACATGGAAGTGCTCACCTATACTTGCCAATTCCATTCATCAGTGGTTCACATCAATGACTCTTTCAAAACAATCCTGGACATCTTTGCTGTTCATCTGGAGAAACAAACCAACATACAATTAGGAGGCTCATACTAATTTAACAATTCTTCCAATTGATAAATTTACAAAAGGTTTATTATCTGCATCACTCACTTTGCATTTGGAAAGCCTTCACAGAATTATCTAATGCAGATGCAATGTGAGTCTGGATCAGCAGCTGAGGGAGTTACAGATCAGTATATGTTACAAAACAAAAAAGTCAGGAAAGCAGTGATACCAGAAGTTTTGCAAAGGGAGGAGTGGTCATCTAAGACATAAAAAAGTCCTAAATTCCATGTTCTGGACTCTAAGCTTATGGAAATTATTCAGGCTGGTTCTTACCCATCAAAAAGTTTGTGGTCTACTGGCCACACAGCCATGCAAATAGAGAAGTACAATAAATTGTGAGAACCATGACACACACAGAAGAGGGTATGTTGACCCAGGTGGTCAGAAAAGGCTTCTCATAGGAAAAGTTTATGAAGTAACTATTTTTATTATCTTCAATTTTATATTTAAAAACCCTGAGCATCAGATAGTTAGATAACTTGGCTGAAGTTACAGAATTAACAAAAGCTGGAAGCAGTTTTCAACCCTAGGTCTGTTTGACTTCAAAGCCCAATGTAGTTTGATGTATCACATCAAACTCTCATAAAAATGTCAAGTTTTATTTCAGTCACCATAGTGACTTTTCCATTTCTCATAATGCTGTTTGCCCATAAAATCTGTTAAATACAGTGTAACAGTTTATCAGGAGACAACTACCAGGAAAATACTGATGAAACTCTGGTAGTGCCTGGTGGCTTCCCCATATGGGACGCCTGGAAGTAAAAGCTCTGCCCCCCAAAATATACATTATTTGTGTGTGTGTACATATACAGACACAATTTCTTGAAAAAATTTTATACTTTATAGACATAGCACTAATTATTTCCAGTGTTTCTATGTATCTACATTAATCTCTAACGTTTTCTCTCTATATATTAAATAATAAAATATTTGAGCAGCTGAAAATATATGCTGTTTATAAAACATGCAGAAAATAAATCTGATTCATTTCTGCAAACTTCAGTTATCTATGGAGAGTACCCTTTCTCCGTTTTTACCAAGGGGAGGGCTGAAAAACCAAACAAACAACATATAAGTGACTTTTTAACACTCTTAGAAGGAAAAAGAATCCCAACTGTACATTAATCTTTGGAGCGCTGAGGTGGTAGAAATTTTCTATATATGACCTCTGCTCACCTGTTTAGCCTGAAACACTTGGTCTTAAAGAGAAAAAATGAAATCTCCTTGGAGCTTTAAACTATTTTAGGCTAGGTTCCAGAGAATATTTCACAAAAACTACTTAAATGAACCTAACGGTCAATCCTAAAAAATAGCATGACATATTCTAAATGTTTCTGGCAAAAAACAACAACGACAAAAAAAACCAACCAAACAAACAAAAAAACCCAAACCCACAACATATTTATAGGCTAAATTCTTTAAAACGGGTTAATATGAATACTGTACATTTTTGCCTTTGTCAGCTAATTTAAGAACCAAATAAGATGATGCATTATTACCTCTAAGAATAACAAGTTAAGGCTCCAAAGTATTTGTGACAGCATTTCAGGTGGAAGGGGTTTTTATCTGCAAAAATATCTGTAAAATAAGAACCCAGTATATCTGCTGTGTTAATGTTAATGTAGAATTTAAGAATCTTCTTGAATAACTAGGTTATTGGGGGAAAATATCTTTGGGTCTATTTGAGATTGAATGAATAGTAAAAGTCAAATTGTTTGGAATTAAAAATATGTACTCAAATATATATTCGATATATATCACTTTTGCAGAGAAAAATAGAAAAATACACAATAACCATAATTAATTAAATGATATAATTCAGATAATAAAACTGTCATTGGTTTTAAAAACCCACTCATTTTTTAGTTTACTTTGATAGCATTAGTACCGAAAATGTTTTGTGAACTGAAACTTGTACATTGTTTATCTGTGCTTGAATGTGTAATAAGATTTGTTTTCAAAAGAGTGGTACTGAATTTCTTTAGAAAGTGGAACAGAACCCACTTTTTAGAAGCAATCATATAAGCATGTTACCAATTTGTAGAATTAAAATGCAACCAAATAGAGAAAAATATTTGAGTATTTTGAGGAACAAAATACGTATAGCACACAAGGGGGCAGCACAAAAGAGTATGTGTTCTAAAATTCAATATAAAGTTCAAAAGCAGAACTTAAAAGATAGGGGGCAGAGTATGGTCTTAAAAGATAGGAGGGCGGAGTACTGATTAGGAAGAGGAATGCAATGGGCTTTTGAGTTACAGGTAATATTAATTTCTGGATCTGAACTCTGGTTACACGTATGCGCTCACTATATAAAGATTCATTAAGCTGTAAAGATTTGTCAACTGTTCTGTATGTATGCTGCACAACAGTAAACTATGAATTAATTTAAGAAAGGTAACTTCCATTAAATCTTCAGCAGTAATTGTGTTTAAAAACAGGTTACTTTGAGGACTAACAAAATGTTTTAAACAACCATTATTTTCTACCTTATTTATTTACTAGAAGGATGTTTTAAAAATGCTTAAGCATTATATAAGGAATGACCTTTCCACCCTGATGTCCTCTTCAGAAAGTAGATTTTCCCTCTACCTAACTGCCGACATGGCTAGAGGAATAAAGGTAGTTCCAGAAGACAGACCTATGCACTTTAGATAGGATCCCTGATTTCAAACAAGTACTGAAGCAAATGTAAGAGCTTTTAATTTGGTAGCGTTTAAGTCTGTCATGTGACACAAAACCTTTATCCTAAATCTTCACGAGAGATTGTTCAGGCGTTCTGACAGTTTGAGAATTCTGTAGCAGCTGTATATCAATAAAGCTAACTCACTCAACTGGGATGTAATTACCATATAATATTCCATTCCTTTGGCTACTGGCATTCAGACAAGTTTAAGTGGACTATCATGAATTCAAATATGTGAACTAACTTTCTTTCAAAGACTATAATGAGAGAACCACGGTTGTTCTAGGGCACTGAGAAAGGAGCAATGGGAGTTGGAAGTTGAGCACGCTAAACCACACTCAGAATACAGTTTTCATAATATGTACATATCAGGATATGTACATAACAATACCTTCCCGAGAGGGTCTTTATTCTATAAAATAATATTTTGCTAAGCTACATTCAGGCTCAATGGGAAATGGCCATTTTAAGTAAGAAGTAAAAAACTACCAGTTGTGAAAATGTTCTGAAAATCGAATTATCGACATATGAATTAAGCAATTTCAGAAAAGGGCAAATTAGATCACATATCTGAAGATAAAATTATTGTTCAGTGTGGAAAGAGCACATGATGTAAAATTCCTTAAATACTTCTTTGAAATTCAACACTTGTCCTTCAAACCAATCACAGAAGGGCTTGCTGACAAGGGCTAATGCTGTGAATGAGAAAACAACTTAGGAGGAAAAATTAATGAAATTGCCACACAACCAAGGTGATCAGATTTTAAAGGCCTTCACTACAGAAAAAACCACAAGACTGGTACCAAAAGTGCACATACACACACAGACAGACGCAGACACATACGGACACACACACACGTGTGAACTGTAAAATAAACAAAAACAAAAACCACAACACGTATACACGTGTACACACACACACACACCCGCCCCCCAAAGACTGGGTCAGCAGTTAAGGCACCTTTATAAAAGACAAACAAACAAAACAAACAAACCAAAAAATACCATGTGGCTTTGGCTTTCCGAAATGTGTTACAGTGCTACCAAGAAGCGATTCTGAAAGCATCTGAAAAACGTGCAAAATGTCTGAAAACAGTGCCTGGCAACTGAGACAGTTTGCAAGCGTGATTCAGAGGTCTGCCAAGGAAACAAAAGAAGCCTCCCTCCTCCCGGTGAGACCGCACACGGCACCAGGGGTGCTCCGGGCACTATTTACTGTCAGGTAGGTGGAAAGCAAGAGTCTGTGCAGGAGCGGTACATACTAGGAATCGCTCTCTGGCAGGGACGGGGCCATGGAGTTTCCACTGGTTGGGGAACCGCCCAGCTTTAGTTTTTGCAGATATTCGGCATGCACGGGCTTGTGGCACTGGAGAACCTTGATCGCATCTTCGATTTTGAACCACTCTCGCTTCCTCCCAATGCTAACCGAATCTTCCCAATCCTCCAGAATCTCAGTGACAGTCAGTACATACACGTACGTTCTGTGCTTGCGATCTTGGTTCTGCTCGAAAACGCCCAGGAGCCGGCCTAACTTCCCCTTGACTCCCGCCTCTTCGTACACCTCGCGGACGGCAGCACCGCCCGGCTCCTCCTCGGGCTCCACGCCCCCGCCCGGCACGATCCAGCGGTCCGGGTACCGACTGCTACTCACTAACAGCACCTCGTCCTCGCGCTCGCTCCGGAAGCACAGGCACGCCGCCCGCTTCTTGAACCCCTCCGGGTCGTAGGTCCGCGTCTGGTTCGGTTTGCACTTCATCCTCGAGGCCGCTCGCCGCTGCTCGGGTCCCCGCTGCCGCCGCCACCGGGCCGAGGGACTCCGAGGTGCCGCGGAGAGAAAGGGCCGCGGCGAGGGGCGGTGAGAGAGAGGCGTCTCAGCCCGCGAGCCCCGGGAGCTCGGGGAAGATGAGGCGGGGGCGGGGACGGAGGCGGGGGCGCGCGAGGTACGTCAGTCGGTCCTTCCCCCCGCGCGGCCGGGGGGTCCCGGGCGCAGACGCCTGAGTGGAGGAGGCGCCGCCGCCACCGCCCCCATCCCCGCCTCCGCCCCGGAGCCCGCCACTCTGCGCGGAGCCCACCGGCGTCTCCGGTGCGCGTCCCCGTCTCTCCCTCCTCAGCCGCCGGGGCCGGGGCCGGGGTTGAGCGAGGTGAGGCGCATTCGCGGACGCGTCCGCGTCCCCGGGCACGTGCGCGTTCCCGTCGGAGGGCGTGGGGCGGGGGTCTCGCGGCTCCCGCAGCGCGCGGCGCCTGGGGCGCACTGCGCAGGCGCCCCGCACCTCCGGGCTGGGAATCTCCGTCCCCCGGGGTGAAATGCACCGCCTTGTGACTTGGGCCAAGCTTGCCTCCACGTGTGCCTTCGAGCCCGACGTGGCTGTGGCGCGGTCGGACGTTTCTCCTCACCCTCCCCACCAGGTTGCAGGCAACACACACGCAGTCGTTTTACACACAGGACGGACGGTCAAGTAAGTGCGTATGGTCCTCGTCATCACCCATAAGGTAGAGTACCGGCTTACTTACAGGAAGGCCCCGGTTTTGTCAAGACGATCCTCGGTATTCTTGACAAAACAGTACCTAATCTTTGCTGAGTCATATCATGCAGTTTTGTTTCTTCAACAGGTTCTTCACCTTGCCAGGCATCTTGGCACAGCCCATAAGTGAACACTTTTCTTGAACCCCTATTGACATCTTACCTAACCTCTGGTCCTCGGTTTCCTCAGCAGTAAACTCCTCACCTACTTGGTTCAGACCTTTGCACTTTGGGTCATGTTCACCCAACAGCTGGAGAACCACCCAAAGCAGTGTTTTATTAAATCCCAGGCATCTCTCCCCTCCACGCACTCCACCCTTGGCTCTCTTTCTCATTGAGAAGTACTGGTTGAGGCTTTGGGAAACGTGCCTCTGGCAATCCCTTCATATTTTGCATTTTGAGTTTTAGGAGCCTCCTGGCCTGGGACTCCAGCAAGGCCACTTGGTGCTCTCTCACCTCTGTCTGGTCATCCTGCCTCCTTGGCCAAGAAGTGGCCCTCCCACAGCCCCAGATGTAACAACCTAAAGCCTTCCCCCTCCTTTGTATTTTTTCTTATCGTTTCCCTGCTCTCACAGGAACCTATGGAGAAGACCTCTGATATCCCCTCCCTTTTGCCTTATTGCAACTTAGGCATCTTTGTCTCTCTCTCACCCACAGACCCTCTGCTGGCATCAGGCAAGCAGGATCACAACAACTCACTTTTCCAGTGAAATAATCCATTCATCAAGGGGAAATTGAATCGGAAAGGTATGTGGAAAATGGTTATGAAACATACAGTCCGGTTTTTAAATAACAAGTTAGTTCAGCTTGCCAGGGTCTGTTCCACGCCGTGTATATCCAAATAGCTCATAAAAATGATTCTGTTCCTGGTGGCAAGACTACCCTCAAGATCTAGAGCATAATATGACAACAATATATGGGCATAATATAATAAAACTGTATGAAGAAAACGATAAAATGGAGAAATGAAGAGAATGACCTCAACCAATAGCGATACTAGTGCTAATGACCATACTTTACCGATATATGGATCATTTGGAGGAAGGCAACATACCATGATTAAAAACAAACTAGGAGGACTTCCCTGGTGGCCAAGTGGTTAAGACTCTGCGCTTCAATGCAGGGGGCACGGGTTGGATCCCTGGCTGGGGAACTGCCTTATGCCGCGAGGTGCGGGCAAAACAAACAAACAAACAAACAAAACAAAACAAAAAACCCCAAGACACTAGAAAAAATAGATTTCAGCACAGGCTGTGTACCTCAGTGTGCCCATACTCACAAATACACAAATGATGTTAAACAACTAGAAACAAAATCCATTATAGTCAGGATCTAGGCAAATGTACCAATTCTCACCCATATTATTACATATCATTTTAGATTTTCTTTCCCGTGTAATGAGATTGTAAAGAGAAAAAAGCCTACCGTTTTGGTAAAGAAGACAAAATTGTCATTCTTAGCAGATGGTAGGAATATATTCTTGGGAAACACCTAAGAAACGATGTAAAGATAAATTTCTTTAAATGGTAGAAGTTAATAAACATTAACATTTAAAATCCCAAGAGCTTTCATGTATGCCAGCAATAACCCTGTAGAAAATATAATGGGGAAACGATGACATCACAGTAGCAATATCAACCACTACAAAGTAAACAAAATACCGAGGGATCCTAAAAAATATGGTTAGGGCGTCGTAGTAGAAAATGATAAAACTTGTACTCAACTCTAAGAGATATTTGAATAAATCAAGAGGAACTTTAGCGAAGCTGGGAGATTGGGCTGGTGTCTGCAGGGAGGTGTGGACCAAACAGGCCCCAGCCACATGACAAGTCTGCTTCACAGTTACCAGGTACTATGTCCTTGTCTCACAAGAGGTGCCGTTTTATAGTCTGCTGCATCACTCCCACATCAGATTATGCCTATGCAATATGTCTGTGCCGGGGGTGGGGCATATTTATTGGAAGGGGGAGGAGAAGCAACATTATAATATGGAAGGAGGTAGCGACTGAGTTCCTCCTGGCAAAGTCATAGCATGTTTCTGGATAAAGAGATCCACAGGTTGTAGGTTTAGTGCAATGCCAAGGAAATTTTCAAATTAGTTTTTTTCCAAATTTCATAAAATAATTTTATTTTCCACCTGTTAAAACAATAGGGCAAGACAGTTTTAACTTTTTCTAAAGAAGAGTAGAAATCTTTTTTGGGAGACTAGCACTCTGCTGTCTGGTTTATCTATAGTTCATTGCTTCTCCGCTGATGAACAGGGTTGTTTCATGAGCCACTGTGGTAGCCGACTGTTACAGCAACAGCTGTGATAACGTGCATGCCTCCCACATTGTCCTTGGCCTTGGCATGGAGCTTGCTCTGTGCCATGGGACCACAGCAAGTGTGAAGCAAGCAGAGAATTGAAAAGTGCCTGTGCAATGGGGTTTGCCCTCTCTTGCTGCTCTTGAAACAAGATGACAACAATGTGAAGAAGCCTGGGCTAGGTGAATGATGAGAGATCCACAGTCCATGCATCGCCTTCACCCCACCTTACAGTGGATCCTTTGCCAGAAATGTAGGTGAGACCATCCTAGACCATCCAGCCCCCAGCAGAGCCAGTTAGCCGATAGAGCACCGACCACGGATGCATAAGTAAGCCTTCTGAGAAGAGCAGAAGGACCAGTCACCTGAGCCCAGCTGAAGTCGTTGAGCTGCAGAATTATGAGCAAAAGAATCAGTTGTTTAAAGCCACTAAAATTCGTGGTGGTTTCTTATACATCAAGAGCTAGCTGACACCACCATTAACTGCCATCCATCAAAGTCCAACCAAAAATAAAGTATGTTTCCCAGTAGAAATTCCACCTCTTCTTGAAGAGGTTGCCGTTGAACTTTCCCTGGAGTCAGAAGGAAAGGGATGAAGTTAAGACATGTAATGTTTGTACGTGTCAGTCTTTGTGCCGGACCCTGTGTTGAGCCCTGTATCCTGTGTAACTGACAGCCCGTTAAATCCTAAGGAGTCAGTTATTATTTCCGTTTCGTAGAAGAGAAGGCTTAGAGTGGAGTTAGTATTTGAATCCAAGTCCTCATGTCTCTATAGCTGTGCTCTGACAAAGTCACCATGTCTTGTCAAAAGGATTCTTTTTATCAAGAGCTACGGTTTGTTGGGGCATTTTTAAAAATTTATTTTATTGAAGTGTAGTTGATTTACAACGTTGTGTTCGTTTCTGCTGTGTAGCAAAGTGATTCAGTTATACATATGTATACATTCTTTTTCATGTTCTTTTCCATTATGGTTTATCACAGGATATTGAATATAGATCCCAGTGCTGTACAGTAGAACCTTGCTGTTTATCCATTCTACATATAATACTTTGCATCTGCTAATCCCAGACTCCCAATCCATCCCTCCCCCAGCCTCCTCCCCCTTGGCAACCACGAGGCTGCTCTCTATGTCTGTGAGTCCTTTTGTGTTTCGTAGATAAGTTCATTCGCGTCATATTTTAGATTCCACATATAAGTGATAGCATATGGTATTTGTCTTTCTGTTTCTGACTTACATCACTTCGTATGATAATCTCTAGGTCCATCCATGTTGCTGCAAGTGGCATTATTTCATTCTCTTTTGTGGCTGAGTAGTGTTCCATTGTATATAGGTACCACATCTTCTTTATCCATTCCTCTGTCGATGGACACGTAGGTTGTTTCCATGTCTTGGCTATTGTGAAGAGTGCTGCAGTGAACACTGGGGTGCACGTATCTTTTCAAGTTATGTTTTTCTCCGGATATATGCCCAGGAGTGGGATTGCAGGATCATATGGCAACTCTGTTTTTGGTTTTTTTGAGGAACCTCCATACCGTTTTCCATAGTGGCTCCGCCAGTTTACATTCTGTTGTGGCATTTTTGGATGACGTTCAGAGTTGGCTTCTTAGGTAAGGTGTTCACTTGCTAAGGGTCACTGAGTTCAAAGGAAGCTATTTCCGCTCTGGATGTTCTTCTCCTGAAAACTGTAGTGAAAAGCCCACCTGAGGGCCCATCTCACTCCCACCAATGAAGGGTGTCACCTTGACATGTTACTTCACAACTTGAAGTTCAGTTTCCCCTGCAAGCATAAAATGGAATTAGCGTTACAGAGAAGAAGACGTTCTATTTTGTCATCATCCTGGGCATTGATTTTGGTTTGTCGAGGGTCCGCTTTACGCGTGTAATATTTATTTACCAGCAAAATTGAAAAATGAGTATCAGAATCTTCTTTCAACAGATTAAGAGACAGGCTGAGATGGGTTTAAGTAAGTGAGGCAGCAAGTGATGGAGCTGAGTCACACGCTGGTCTGCCTGACACCAAAGGTAATCTTCCCTTCACTGTGACAGATTTCGCGTGTGTTGAGAGTTGCTGAGATACACACACAGTACATGTCATTCCTTGTGGCACAGACTTCCTCCGCTCTCACTTTTTTCTGCCTGGGAGATCTGGGCACCCAGGAGAACACAGCTTCTCTGTAATGTTCTAAAACTGAGAGGGTCTGCTCTGAGCGCAACAAGTCTAGGATACACATTTCCGCATGTTTTCTGATTTAGGAAAGAGCAGGCAGATTGGAAAGTGACAGCAACATTAGAAGCATGGTCCTGGGAAGTTGGGTGCCTTTCTTGGTGGGATGGGCATGGAACCTAGAGCTGCCTCTTTTGCGATTAATTTTAAGTGAAATGCAATTCTAAGAGGGAGGAGCTCTCCAGAACAGCTGTCACTGCAGATGGAGAATGTTACAGACCTTCTGAGAGCCTTGTGGTCTTCACAGCTGGACCCAGCTTTCAGGAGAGTGACCACACATACCTGGGAGGATTTCTAGATGTACTAAAGGGAAGCAGAGTCGGGAAATGTGATTTTAGTAGTAGTCAGTGAGTGGGAAAGAATTGGTGTTTTGTAAACCAAATGCCCTAGAATTTAAATCTGGCTCTCTCAGTAGCTATGCAGCCTTAAGCAAGTGAGTATCTTGGACCTTGATAGTTCTCATCTGTAAAATGGGGATAATAAAAGTACCTACCTTATTAACTTCAACCCTCCCCCAAAGGCTTTCCCGACCATGTGTACTCACCCACCCCTTAGACTGCGATTAAATGACCCTCCTCCATTTTACCGGGCTCCCTTGACTTTAATTCTGTCATGGCTGTAATCAAGGAGTGTTGTGATGATCTGTCTGTATGTTTGTGAGAAATTGAAAGGCTAGGGTCCAGCCTGATACATACCTGTTCCCCCTGAGTCAGCACAGTGACCTGAACTTGGCATCCAGCAGGGGTTCAAAATACATTGATTGAGTGAAAGAGTGTGACAAAGCCTACATGGATCATAGAGGATGGTTCTCATTGCACCTAATAATTGTTTATTACAAATATAAAATGAAAGACGAGTGAAGAGAGGCAACTCCACACATAGCTTTTCACGTATGTGAAAAGGGAGGCTTCATCATGTTCCTTGGATAGTCTGTTTTTCCTTGAAGCACAACAAGGGCTTCAGAGTGGGGCTACAGTAGGTAGTTCAGTAGAAACTTCTCAAATACAAAGGGATTGGAACAAAAAACTACCTCCCCATTTTTTTTTTTTTTTCTTTGCTTAACGGATGAACCATGGGGATGAATACGGGACTTGTAAGTTTGTGATTTTGTGAGTAACGGCACACGTGTGCACAGTCACGGGTGTGAGCCCAGCGGTCAACGGAGGTCAAATCCAGGTGAGTGTTTCCACTCTCTCGCAAAGAGGCAGCGCTCCTTGATTTCTCCTGCTTCTTTGATCACTCCCTCTGGTCCCCTGACTGCTGTATCCCCGCTTTTCAGTGATTTTGTCCTCTGTACAGACCTCTAATTCAGCAACTAAACCCTTCCTAGCGCTGTTCCGTTCATGCCTCAGAGTCAAATGTGAAACCCTCAGAAAGGTGTACGAGGCCCTACAAGATCTGGCCCCATTTCCTCTCTGGCTTTACGCCCCCAGCCTCCCTTCAGTCACTCAGGTCCAGGACTCTGCAGTTTCTGGGTCTTGTCAGCCAGGCTCCCTCCTCAGGGTCTTTGCTCTAGCTCTTCCCTTTGCCCGGATGCTCCTCACCCACATGTGCTTGGCTGACTTCCTCATTTCCCTGGAGGCCTTGCTCAGTTCTCGCCTTCTCAGTGAGGGCTAACCAGGCCACAGGACAGCATATTGCCAAGTGCACCCATCTTTCCCACCCTCCACCCTATCCCTGATCCCCTTTGCCTTGGCCTAAATTGTCCTTTTGTCATAACACTTGTCAACTGACAGACTCTGTTATTTACTTCTTTGTTAGGTTTGTTGCTTACCTCTGTCCTCCCCCAGAGCTCCCAGCTGTGAGGTCCTTGGTCTTAGGGATCTTTGTCTCTTGCTCACTGGTCAATCTCCAGCAGCCCAGAACTTTGCTGAGCACACACTGTAGTCATGCAGAGGATATCTGTTGATGTAATGAGTGTGTCTGCCTCCCTTGGTACATTGTGATACCCTTGAGGGCAAGGGCCATGTTTCATTGGTCTTTGTCAGTCCATGATCCAGGACACTTTCTGGTACAACTGGGAAGGCACTACTGAATGTTCATTGAATTAATCAATCAATTAATTAATTTGTGAAAGTGATACTAACAGGGAAGACATTTTGTTTTACAAACTGCAGTTATTCCAGTAGGTGCCATCTGTGTGAGCACCATGTCTGTATGAGCTGCCATGCAAACTCTGCTAGTCGGCGCGGCCAGATGTCTGACTCATTTTCTGTGGCTGCCTCCTAGGCCAGCCCTGTGCTGACTACACAGCATGACTTAGGGTGGCGTTTCCAGACCTCAGGCCTTCGTCACCTAAATAGACTTTGCCTTATCTGCGCAGAACACGTACTAAGTTACATAATATATTTTCTTCAAATAAAATTGTATCTTTGAGAATAAAAGATAATCATACAGTTAAACACGGTGAATGCAAAAGAATGTAATGAGCTAGTTGAGATGAAAGTTGAGAGTAATGTGAAGTAATAGTACACGCAATGATGGGCACCAAGCTAGGCTCGTCATTGATCTTCTGTCGTTGAATCCTAGGACTACGGGATTTGTAGTTGAATTCCTTCAAAGGAGATATTGTCATTCCCACTTCATAAGGCAGACTGTTGAGATGACGGACATTCTGTAAGTTGCCCACGATCTGGCAGTAGATAGCCCAAGTGAGCGGGAAACTCGGGGCTCATCGATGATAACACCCCAGAAAGAGTGCAGCATAGGCAGACCCCCGCTTAATTTGCTCCCAGCAGTCCTGTCGGGTTCCCTTCCTTTTTTCACTGATCCAGCTCTCCAAAGCTTTCATCCCATCTCCTAACACTTGCAGAAGCTCTTCATCCCAGAGCTCTCGCCCCAGCTGCTTTGGCCAGATGTTGGCACATTCAACACTGATTCCTGCTGCGGCAGATGGAAGGTGACTATTCTGAGTCCTTGTGAAGGAACAAAGTAATTGTTGTTTACACTCCCTCATGCCTTTTGATGACTGTGGATCCTGGGGAGGGTCCCTTGTTGCAGAGCTAGTTTCCTTGTGTGAGAATCCTGTTCTTGGCAGGATGCCCTTTCCTTCCACAAAGACATCAGACTGGCCCAGGAGGGAGGATCAGGAGTTTACTGATCGATGCTGCTGTGCACCCACAGGCCCAGGCACCGTGAGACCAGTTCCCTCAGAAGCAATACTACAGATTTCTCAGGGTTACCAAGCTGTTCTGCACATTTCGCAGGCTCCTTTGATGAAGACAACAAGTGCGGTGTGGAATCAAAATTGGGGTCAGGAAAACGGCCACATTCTCCCGGTACCCCCAGTAAAATCCACCTGTTCTGGGAAGGTGCACCATTAGTGAGCAGCATGGTAGGGTGGCCCTGACCAGGGGTTCTGAGCCGGGCATCATCCTCTGGAATTCGAGATTAGTAGGAAAACGGCTTTTCCTTTACTTCCCCCCCCCCCACCCCATCTTCTCCTCGGGTGTTTATTATTTCAGGGCACATTGGAAAATCGGTGGTTTTGTTAGCAGTTCTCCCCAAATGCGAGATCTCCTAGGAGAGGACACCCATTAGACTCTTAGTTTCTAAACTTCGCTTTAACTTCGATCAAACGGCTTTTAGTACCAGCCTACATCTCAAAGGAAGTATCCTTGATTTGTTGCTTCGGATGAACTTGCTGCTGTGTGTAATTCCCAAAATTCTTGTAAAGGAATCCTTTTTTTCTGTTGTTGCTTTTTCCTAACTACGTATCAGAAGAGATGATAAAATCTCTTTGAGGGCCGACCGTGTGTCAGGTATTTACATATCTCACTGACAATTTTCATAAAATCCCTGTGGCATAAGTACCATTATTCCAGTTTCACAAATGAGGAAATCAAGGCCCAGGAGGGTAGATAACCTTGCTCATCACAGAGCTAGGAAGTGGCAGAGCTGGGATTTAGGAGAACTGCTGTCACAATCCATTGTCTGCATATCTCCACATTTTTAAAAAGTTTTTGAAAAAAATTCCTGTGTTCTTGAGAGTCACCAATGTAAATTTAAAAATTCCACACCGTTGCTGTGTCCTCATTGTATTTATTTTTCGAGGTTTTCTCATGACAAATAGTACCTTCCTTTACAGAAAACGTTAAGCTTATAACATTAGAGTTGGGGGTGGCAGGCATGGAAAGGCTTACACATGACTAAGTTCTGGGAATTGTTGCTTTTAGCCATACTGTGGGCTAAAGCCCGTGCCACGTGCTGTGTGGAGGCACATGGACAAATGAACCAGATCTCGTCCTCCAACACCTCCTAGGTTCTAGAAGAGTTTGCATGATACTCAAAAACCACACACATGCTACCTATATAGAATGCATCTACTGTCCTCCCAGATTGCAAGTGGATGTTTTTGCTGTCAGCGTTTCAGTATGAAAGAAATGCCTTCAGCAAACCTTCAGCAATGCCTACCATGTTTCATGCCGTGTACGTCGTACAGGATAAGCGAAGAGCAAAGAAAATATGGTCCCAGCCCTTAAGGATCTCACAGGAAAACAAACATAAAAAAGAATGTAATTTCTGAATTAGAAGTATCCACGGAGTACATACATTTACAGTGCAAGAGAGGAAAAGAGGAAGAAGAGACAAAGATTTGGGGGATAAAAAAATAGAGGCGGTAGGATCAGGAGTCAGATCAGGGGAACTGAGACCTTGTGACTGTGAACATGAAGGCCTCTAGCTGAAAATGCCACTGTCTGGGGGCTCATGGATGTGATTCCTTAATCCTGAATATTTGTGATTTTCAGCAAAACAATTAAATAATCAAATTATCAGTCTTATATTCACTAATTAATTTCTGCAGTTAAAGTTTTTAAAATGATTTTTGTGCTTCAGTCACTTTTTACTTGCAAAGCCTAGGGGATTGAAAAAGGCTCCCACCGTGAGGACATTTCAGAAACTGAGAGATTGTTAGAAAGGCCGGCACTGATCACGAAGCCAGGAAGTCAGCAGTGCACTGGTACTAGAAGCTGCTGCATACAGGGAGCCGGTATAAAAGTCAGAAAATGCGTGTGTTCCATGTGCCATGGTAGGCTCTGGGGTTAGAGGGATCAGGCAAGCTGATCCAGCTGTCTTAGTACAGAAAGTCACGCAGGCCGATCTTAAACCCAGTGGTCTGTAAAGATTTGTCAGGATTATCGAGGAGGTGTCTCACCTGCACACACACAGGAGCACGCGTGCGCGCGCGCACACACACACACACAGACACACACACACACACACACACACTCACACACAGTTAATAAATTAGAATTCCGAAACACAGCTAGGATCACAGAGTGTTGGAGCCAGTCTGTCTACCTCTAAAGCCTCAAAGAATGTCTATGACATCAAACCCTTTTTCATAATAATTTATTTCCATTTAATTCAGAGCCACTACCTGCAGTTCCCCTGACTGCTTGCCTGCTGTTGCCCTGTAGAGAGCCTGGGAACTGAGTGTTCTGCTTTACCTGAAGTGCAGGGACTGAGTGGGCAGCTCCAGTGTCCAAGCCCTTCACACTGAGTATGGCCCTATCTTACCAGGACGTGCCCTCATGTTGCTGTCACACTGCAGGCTGTCTGTCCTTGCCTCTGTATTGCAGTTAATCTTCCAGTACACTAGCGTTAGAATTCTCTGCCCTGCGACTTTGGTGGCGCTTATTTTAATTTGCACCTTAGAGGTTCATGTGGTTATGGCTGGGCCAGAAATGATTCCTCACCCTCGCCAGTAGGTTGGATACTACAGAGAATTACCTTACGCACAACAGATTCAATATGCTAATGACCTGAATAGCGGCGTATCAGCTTTCTAGTGCTGCGTAACAAACTGCCGCAAATTTGGCAGCTTAAACCAGCACGTATTTATTATTTCACGGCTTCCACAGGTAACACGTGTGGCATGCATCAAGTGAGTTCTCTGCTTAGGGTCTCACAAGGCTGAAATCAAGGTGCCAGTGGGCCTGGGATCTTACCTGGAGGCTCCGGGGAAAAAGCAGCTGCCAAGCTCATTCATCCAGGTGAGTGGCAGAATCCAGCTCCTGTGGTGGCAGGACTGAACTATGTCCTTGCAGGATGTCGTCGGGGCTGCTCTCAGATCCTAGAGGCTGCCTGTATATGGTTCCCTCCATCTTTAAGCAAACAGTGGTGTGTCAGATCCTCCTTGGGCTTCAGATCTCTGTTGCTTCCCTCTGCTGCAAGCCAGAGAACACGGTCTGCTTTTAAAGGGCGCCTGTGGTTAGATTAGGCCCTTTTGGATAATCCAGGATAATCTCCTTATTCTAAGGTCAGGGGTTTAATAACCTCAATTACAACTGCAAAATCCTGTTAGCCACGCAGCATAGTGCAAATGTGCACGTGATTCCTCCTCTAATTCACAGTACCTGGGATTATGGTGGGATATGTTGGGAGACCAGTTTTAGAATTCTGCCTACCACAGCCTTTACTAACCGTCAGATGATTATTTGTTAAAACCCTGTTTTGTGACCCTGATGGGGTATCTGTAATTCCTGTGATCATACTGCCCACTCTTTACTGAGTTCCATCATGTCATCATGTAGTTTTACTTGCACCAGGAGCTTGTGCCTTCCCAAGTGTATTGGTCAGGGTTCCAGAGGAACAGGACCAATAGGATATTTAGAGAGAGAGAGAGAGAGAGAGAGAGAGAGAGAGAGAGAGAGATTGAGAGATTTTTTATTAGGAATTGGCTCCCATGTTGTGGAGGCTGACAAGACCCAAGGTCTGCATTTGGCAAGGTGGAGACCCAGGAGAGCTGATGGTGTAGTTCCAGTCCGGGTCCAAAGGCCTGAGAACCAGGAGAGCCAGTGGTGTAAGTTCCAGTCGCAAAGCTGCTGGCATCGTCTCAAGAAGATGCGCTTTTTCAGTTCAAGTCCGCAGGCAGGGAAAGACCAGTGTCCCACCTCAAGCAGTCAGGCTTCAGTCCCTCCTGCTTGAGGGAAGGTCAGCTTTTTTTGTCCTGTTCAGGCTTTCAAGTGATTGCTATGGGACACCCCCATTAGAGGGCCACCTGCTTTACTCAGTCTACCTATCCAAATGGTGATCTCATCTAAAACTCCCTCACAGACACACTCACAATAATGGTCGACCTAATATCTGGGCATCCTCCGTGGGCCAGTCACGTCGACACATAATATTACACATCACTCCAGGCACCTTGACACAGTCCATGAGTTAACATTGATTTTAAAATCCCTATTCTATCTCAATTAACCGTTCGGTTTCCCAGCTTCCTCGCCTACAAGACGGAGTTGTGAATAATTTCGCTTTGTTAGTTGCATTTAAACTAATTACCTTTAAGGTTATATGTGTGAAAGGGAAAAACGGATCAGGAAGCAGCTTACATTCTTTACCGTAAAGGAGAATTCTGCATCATGTGGCATGCAGATTTAATAATACCTAATATTTATGAAATATTTACCATATTTAGCAAGTCCTCTTGTAAGCTGTTTAAATGCTTTACCTCATTTGTTCAGCAAAACACCATGAGATACATGCCATTGTTAGTCCCCTTTCCATATGAAGAAACTGAAGCACAGAAGTTAAGAAATTTGTCCAAGATGACGGCTGGTAAGTGGCAGGCCCAGGATTGGAATCTATGGCTTCAGAACCAATGTCCCTAACTAATTAGTGTGACCATATAATTTGTCATCCACACCAGAATGAGAGCACTATTAAAAATTATACCTCAGTGGGCATAAAACAGGAAAGACTTAGATGTATGAAGACACTGCTCACTCTGTTAGTGAACATTCTTTGGGTTGCAAGTAGCAGAAACTTCTTTTCTAGATTGGCTCAATCCAAAAGGAAGTTCATGATCTCAGAGTATTTGTGACATCAGCATCACTTTTCCTCCCTCTGCTCGATGATTCCTGTCAGCATACAAACTGGTGTTGTTATTTCTTTTGATTATTATTATTTTAGAAAAACAAACACAAAACAGACAAAAAGACGTTCTTTTTGCCTCACTCCCTCTTACCTCCTGTGGGGCCATTTCTCCTCCCCTTGGTAGCAGACCTCCCATAAGGAGTGTCTACACTCGCTGTCTCCAGTTCCCCTCCTCCCATTCTGTCTTAATCTCACTCTGACCAAACGAGTGCACCTTCACCTAAACTGCAACCGTTCCGGTCAACGTAAGAATGGCATCGATATTTCTAAGTCAATGGCTGTGTCACAGTCCCCTCCTTAAGTGACCTGTCCATAATTTTGGACCCAGTTGATCCCTCCCTCCACCTGGAACTACTTTCTCCCCTGGTGTATTATTCAGCATTCTCTAGAGACGTGGAAACAATAGGATATGTATACGGGAAGTGATTTATTAAAAGGAATTGTCTCACGCAATTTTGGAGGCTGAGAAGTCTCCCAATCTGGTGTCTGCAAGCTGGAGTCCCAGAAGAGCTGGTGGCCTAATTCAGTTTGACTCCAGTGGCCCAAGAACCAAGAGAACCAACGATGTAGATTCCAGTCGGGGTCTGAAGACCTGAGAAACTGTAGTGCCGAGGACAGAAGAAGATCAGTGTCCCAGTTCATTCATTCAGTCAGGCAGGAAAGGCTCAGTTTTTCCTTCCTCCACGTTTTGGTTCTGTTCAGGCCTTGAGGGATTGTTTGATGTCCACGCGTGCTGGGAAGGGCACACTGCTTTCCTGAGTCCACAGATTCAAATGTTAGTTTCACCTGGAAAGAGCCTTACGGACATACCCAGAGATGATGTTTAGCCAAATATTTGGACACCCCGTGATCCAGTCAAGTTGACACATACACACCTGCGTTCCAGGACCGTACTTTCCTGGTTGTTCTCTGATGTCATGTAGCTGTAGCTCCTCAGTCTTCTTGGCTGTTTCTCCTCCTTTTCCTGTGATCTCTTGATACCGACAAAGCTCAGAACTGAATCCTTGTCCTCTTCTCCTCTCTACCTACGCTCATTCCTTTCGTGATCTCATCCAGTACTGTGGCTTTCTATGCCATCTGTACCCTCTTCTCTCCCCACTTTAGATAGCCAACTTAGACTGCAGAGTCTGTTGCCACTGTCCCCTTGGAAGTCCACATGGATGTCTAATAGGCATTAGATTTTAGCCATGTAAAAACTGAACTTACTTCAAACAGTCGACTTCTGTTCTTTGTCATCTCAGTTAACATTAACATTATCCTTCTAACGACAGCCTCTTCAATAAGTGGTGCTGGGAAAACTGGACAGCTACATGGAAAAGAATGAAATGAGAACACTGCCTAACACCATACACAAAAATAAACTCAAAATGTATTGAAGACCTAAAGGTAAGGCCAGACACTATCAAACTCTTAGAGGAAAGCCTAGGCAGAACACTCTATGACATCAATCACAGCAGGTTCCTTTTTGACCCACCTCCTAGAGGAATGGAAATAAAACCAAAAGTAAACACATGGGACCTAATGAAACTTAAAAGCTTTTGCACAGCAAAGGAAACCATAAAGAAGACGAAAAGACAACCCTCAGAATAGGAGAAAGTATTTGCAAACGAAGCAACGGACAAAGGATTCATCTTCAAAACATACAAGCAGCTCATGCAGCTCAATATCAAAAAAACAAACAACCCAATCCAAAAAATGGGAGGAAGACCTAAATAGACGTTTCTCCAAAGAAGATATACAGATGGCCAACAAACACATGAAAGGATGCTCACCATCACTAATCATTAGAGAAATGCAAATCAAAACTACAATGAGGTATCACCTCACACCAGTCAGAATGGCCGTCATCAAAATATCTTCAAACAATAAATGCTGGAGAGGGTGTGGAGAAAAGGGAACCCTCTTGCCCTGTTGGCGGGAATGTAAACTGATACAGCCACTATGGAGGACAGTATGGAGGTTCCTTAAAAAACTAAAAATAGAACTACCATACGACCTAGCAATCCCACTCCTGGGCGTATACCCTGAGAAAACCATCATTCAAAAAGAGTCATGGCCCACAATGTTCATTGCAGCTCTATTTACATTAGCCAGGACATGGAAGCAGCCTAAGTGTCCATCGACAGATGAATGGATAAAGAAGATGTGGCACATATATACAATGGAATATTACTCAGCCATAAAAAGAAACGAAACTGAGTTATTTGTAGTGAGGTGGTTGTACGTAGAGACTGTCATACAGAGTGAAGTAAGTCAGAAAGAAAAACAAATACCGTAGGCTAACACGTATATATGGAATCTAAAAAAAAAAAACAAACAAAAAAAGAAATGGTTCTGAAGAACCTAGGGGCCGGAAAGGAATAAAGACACAGACGTAGAGCATGGACTTGAGGATACGGGGAAGGGGAAGGGTAAGCTGGGACGAAGTGAGAGAGTAGCATTGACATATACACACTACCACATGTAAAATAGATAGCTAGTGGGAAGCAGCTGCATAGCACGGGGAGATCAGCTCGGTGCTTTGTGACCACCTAGAGGGGAAGGATAGGGAGGGTGAGAGGGAGACGCAAGAGGGAGGAGATATGGGGATATATGTATTATGTATAGCCGATTCACTTTGTTATACAGCAGCAACTAACACACCATTGTAAAGCAATTATGCTCCTCTAAAGATGTTGAAAACAAGCAACAACAACAAAAGAAACAAACAGAAAAACACATTATCCTTCTAGATGCTCACCTAGAAAGATTGGGGTCAGTCTTGCCATTATATCCATCCAGAAATCCTGTTGCTTCCATGGTCTAATGCCTCCTCCCGTGCTACCACTTGATTCTAAGCCACTACACTTTATTGCCTTAGAACAGCAACAACTTGCAACACCTTCGAAGTATTTACGTGGTCTACAGTTTTCTACAAGATTTGCTCTTGTGTTATTTCTCTGAAATCCAACTACACTACCACTAGATCCCTCCACATCTACCTTAACCCTAGTAGTTACACTTTAACTGAAGCCTCTTGCACTGGCTGTTCTCTGTGTTGCAAATGTTCTTCCTCCACATATTTAATGGCTCGCCCCCTCAACTCCTTCAAGACTTTACTCAAATAATCACTTTCTGAGGAAGGCCTATCCTGACCACTTCACAAAATTTCCAGTTTCTCAGCATTCCAGACCTAGTTTGCTTTTCATAACAGTGTAATCTTCCTACTTAGAGTATAATTTAATCATTTATTTGATTTATTGTTTATACAGTTACCCCAAAATATGCGTTCTGTGAGGGCAGAGACAGATGTCTGTTTGTTGACTACAGTCTCTTCAGGGTCAACAGGAGTGCCTGGCAGTTAGCTGTCAGTCACTACCGTTTGGTCCACTTCCCAAATAGCCTGCAAGTGCAAAGTAGGGTGGGTTGTAGCCATGGCGAAGTCTAGCTCAGGGATGTCATCAAGGGTTCAGATACTTTCCCTCTCGTTTTCTCAGCCACCTCAGTGTCCTCATCATTCTGGTCCCCAGATGTCTGAGGCAGTTCAGGGCTCGTATCTAGGAATGGTAATATTTAGGCAAAAAGGGAAAATATCTTCCAGGGTTCCTTTTCAAAGAGAAAGAAAACTGACATGATACTTTCCGGAAGGTATCCACCCGCATCGACCCAAACATGTGAGACTGAATCTGGTCACATGACCAACCTAAAATCAGAGATTGTCAAGGATATTGGATGCGTCCTGACCGGCTTAGATGAACATGAGATGATGAGGAGTTTATCACAGTGTTCCCTGAAGCACATCTGTGCACTGGTGTGATAAGATGAGAGCGGGGTCGGGGGCGGGGCGGGGAGAGAGAGAGAGGAGAGAGAGAGAGAGAGAGAGGTTTTGTGTGTGTACTTGATAGGGGGCGGAATTCTGGTACTCAGTGGTTTCAGATTGTAAAGAAACAGATGATGGTAATTCAGGAGGCAGAAGATGGGGGAAAGTTGTCGTCTTGCATAGAGACTCCTGGTCTGTTAACGGCATGAGGCTAACATCATCTGATATGTCCATCTCATACTAGGTAATGCTTTGACAGAGGCACCAGAAATACTCACAGTCAAGTTGGTAGAGACACTTTTACCCACACAGTGTTTAGATAGGCATTAAAAGTGTTTTATTTCATGGATGAGTAACCAACCCCTTCTGACTGGTAACATCTTCTTCACGTAGCCATGTTAATACCTTTATTCAAATCTCAAGGTTTCCCTGTCTTGGGACCTTCCTATTCTCTTTTGTTGGGTTCAGTTTTGAAATAACATATACCTGCATACAAAAGAAGCATAAAACATATATACAGAGATTTATAATGAACAGTTAAAATGTGAAAACCTATGTGACCACCACTCAAAGCAATGAATCAAATAGTATTAAAACCGCAGAGCCCCTGAGGCTTCCCTCCCTGACCACGACCGTGTGTCTCCTCAGTAGAGAAATCTGCCATCCTAATCGTTGTTCAGTATCTCTTTTTTTTTTATATTAATTAATTAATTTATTCATTTTGGGCTGTGTTGGGTCTTCGTTGCTGCGTGTGGGCTTTCTCTAGTTGCGGCGAGCGGGGGCCACTGTTGGTTGCGGTGCACGGGCCTCTCATTGCGGTGGCTCCTCTTGTTGCGGAGCACGGGCTCTAGGCACACAGGCTTCAGTAATGGTGGCACGCGGGCTCAGTAGTTGTGGCTCACGGGCTCCAGAGCGCAGGCTCAGTAGTTGTGGCGTGCGGGCTGAGTTGCTCCGCGGCATGTGAGATCTTCCCGGACCAGGGCTCGAACCCACGTCCCCTGACTTGGCAGGCAGATTCTTAACCACTGTGCCACCACGGAAGTCCCCAGTATCTCTTCTTGTTGCTCATTGTAGCTTCACGTACCACCTATGTAAACTACACTAAACTATCTAGTTTGATTAAAAAACAAAAACAAAAAGCCTTATGGCATCAGGCATCCCTTGTCTGCTTTGAGTTTTTAGTGTACACTCAGAAAACCACCTCATGCAACTTGTTTCTAGAGGCTCCTTGAAATGTGTAAAGAAATCCCTCTTCCCAGGTTAAAGGGACAAACCGTCTTCCCAAATATGTGCTTGGGGGTGAGTTCAATGCCAGGGTATACATGAGAGCTAAACGGTGTTCTCTACCTCCAGTGAGTCTATAGTCTAGGTAGGAAGATGGTGCTTACCGATGCTGTGCACTGGCAGAGCTGAAGACAGCTCAGGTTAGCAGGAAGGCCATGGGTGAGATATTCTATGTGCCGCCTCTCCCTAGTTTGTGATTTGGGGCGAGTCTCGCTACCTCTCTGAGCCTGTGTACTTACTTCTTAAAGAGAGATTTAAAACCTGCTCCCCAGGGTTGCCATGTGTGGAAGCTTGTAGCTCTCTGCAGTAACCCACTGCACTGGTCCGAAGGAAGGGTGAACAATATTTCAGTTCTCCCTCAACAGTCTACACGGCATACATACGAGTCTAGTGACTTTAGTACCTACTAGGTGTTAATGTGAGGATTTCTTTGGCCCCAGGAGCACACCAAGGCAGCCAAGTGGAGTGGTAGGAGGCTGGGCATTAAGATCAGAAATATCGGGCTTAATGATCATAATCATGGTGAAAGCGAACTTGTACTGTGCCCTGTAAGCCCCCACAGGCACAGAGAGTCTGCCTCCTAGCGGGCACCGCAGTGACACAGTAAGATCTGAGTACTGAGACCAGAAGCGTCTAGGTTACTGATGTACTTTCCTTTTTAAAGAATCAAAAACGTTAGAGAGCCTGAAGTTCTGTTGAGTATTCCCTGCATCCAGTCTGTTGCTCAAAACATACTATATGCATCATCTCATTTAATCCTTACCATGGCCTGGGGAGGTAGGTGCGCTCAGTGATTACCCCTATTTACCAGTCAAAAACCTTGACTTCAGAGATTAAGTAACTTTTCTGTGATCACACAGTTAATAATGAAGGACACAGGAAATGATCCCAGTCGCTATCTAGAGCCCACGTTACTTTTTGTGAGGGAGATAACTTTTTTGGGGAAATAATTTCAAACTTAGAGAAAAGTTTCAAAAATAGTGCAAGGAACTCCCATTTCTACTTCACCCAAATTCCTCAATAGGTAATAGTTCCCATATTTGTTCTCTCTCTTTCTCTCTCTCCTCCACCTTTCTCTTTCTGTCTGTCTCACTGTCTTGTTTTCCTGTCCATACACACACCACACGCAGGTGCACATACATACAAACTTTTTCTAAGTCGTTTGAGAGTAAGCTGCAGACATGTCCTTTGACCCCTAAACACTGCAGTGTTACTTCCTGAGAACTAGGGCATCCTTTGGGGTAAGCACTGTACGATTATCAAAGTCAGGAAACTAACATTGACAGAGTACTGTTATGTATCTGATCACAGACCTTATTCAAATGTGGCAATTATCTCAACCATGTCATTTATAGAAAGTTTTATAATTTTCTGTTCTACTCTCCAGTCTAGAATCACGCTTGTATGTATTTGTTGTTTCACTTAAGTCTTCTTCAGTCTGGAACAAGTCCTCAGACTTACTGTCTTGAACGACCGTAACAGTTTTGAAAAGTATGAACCATGCCCCTCAATGTGGGTTTGCCTGATTTTCGATTCTCATGACTAGATTCAGCTTGTGTATCTTTGCCAGGGAAACGACAAGAGTGATAGTATATTCCTTCTTAGTGCATTATATCAGTCAGCACATGCTATTTATTTACTCTGTACTGGTGAGGTTAAATTTGATCACTTGGTTAAGGTTGTATTCACCAGGTTACCCCAAAGTGAAGTTATTATTTTCCCTTTGTCCACTTAAATATATTGTGGGGGGATACTTGGAGACTACGGAAATATCCTGTTCTACCATCATTGATGATTCTTCCCTAAACCCACTAATATATGATGGTTGAAAAATCATGCGTTTCCAACTCCATCATTTCCCCCCATTTACTAGTTGGGATTCTTCTGCAATGAAGAGCTTTTCTCTGACCCTCATTTGTGAATTATTCATGTCTTCACTGATATCCTGTGAGCTCATGGACATATATTTTATTCACTGGGTATATCAACCCATTACCATCGCGATTCAGTTTGACGCTCCAGTTTGCCCAGATTTGGTCAGTGGAACAATGGAAGCCCCGTAAATCTTGTTCCTGTATCCTTTTAGATGTACCCCTATATTTTTCTTTGAAAATTTCTTTTGGTACAGCAAGATATTCCTGGCTCTTCTTGTACTTTCCCTGTTCCGGCCCTGGAATCAGCCATTTCCCAAGGAGCTCTGGTTTCTTTTGTGTAGAATGGTATTTAGAATCAAGTCTGTGCTTTTAACTGTTGTTTTCTTACTGGCAGTATGAATTTACACCCCCGTACATTTCCCTTAACTTCGTTACCCAATATGTGGAATTGGCATAAAAATAGGAATTTTTTTTTTTTTTTGGCCGTGTTGCGCAGCTCGTGAGATCTTAGTTCCCTGACCAGGGGTCAAACCCAGGCCCCAGCAGTGAAAGCGCTGAGTCCTAACCCATGGACCGCCGGGGAATTCCCCAAAACAGGGTTTTTTGTTATTGGTATGTTGTAAGGTTTAGATACAGTAATGAAGCATGTAGTACAGTGCTTGGCACACAGGTAGTTTTAAACAAATAGCATAATTTCAGCATCAAAAAGAATAATAATAACGGTTTATCACCCAATGAATAAAATAAGAATCTATAAGTCCATTTGAAAACGTGTGGTAGCTATTTTCATCATCATTTTTGTTACTACCAAGTACTTCTGACTGTCAATAAGAGATACCTCTGGGAAAGACCTCAGGTTTACAATAGTAGCCTTGTCAAGTCAAGGCCAACTCAACAGCATCACAGAGCTTGCAAAAATAGAAGCATGAAGAATGATTGCAGAAGCAGGCCTCAGGCCTCGGTGACTGACACCACTTGAGTATTAGAAACAAGGGACATGAAGTGAAGGGCACCAGCTACTCCTACAGCCTGCTTCTGGCACCCAGGACCTCCCTTATCATGGCCCTAAGAGCACTGTGCTGTAAACAGTTGTTTGTCTGCTTCATTCATTAGACTGTGAGCTGATGATGGATGTAACTTGTTTATGACTTATTCTCGGCACCTAAAACAGTACCTGTCAGATAGGAGACATTCGGCAAATGTTTGCCGACTGAATGAATGGAAGTGTTGAGCAGTTTCGAATATCTCATTAGGATAACTAAGGAGAGGAGGAAACTAAGGCTCAAGAAGGTAGAGAAGTATCCCCAAGGTCATACAACTAGTAAGAGATAGAGGTGGAATTCCATCCTGGTCTGACTCTAGAAGCCTGAAGTCTTAGTTGTATTGGCCTCTTTGGGCAGTGGGCCTTCCCAGAAAGATTAACTTGTCCAGTTTCCATGTTTCCCAGAGTCAGGTGGGAGACCCCTAGGCCCCAGATTGCATATCCGAGACTGGTTCAAGGATCAGGCATTTAACTCAACAAATATTTATGGATCACTTACTATAGGCCTTTCCATCTCGGGGGACAGAGCTCTGAGCACAATAGTCAGATCCCCTTTGTTCAGCTATATTTCATTCTAGTGTGAAAAGACAGACAGTGAAGATAGGGATAGATAAGAGTTAATATGGTGGATAAGTTATAGCTTGATTATCAAATAAGTAATTATCCATCATGTGTGTGTACAGAAGAGAGAGTGGATGTGGAGGTGAGAGAGAGCTTGCTGGGGTCAGGGAAGTAGGAGTAGTGTGTAATGGCTGGAGGTAGAATGAGATGTAGACTGGGGGCTGAGGTGGGAAATTGGAAAGCAGAATCCACAAGAAAGTGAGTCACTTAACTTCCCTGAGATGAAGTGTTCTTTTCAAGAAAATGGGGATTTGAATATCTGAGAAAATGCATGGAAATGTCTAAGGCTGAAATCTAAAAACAGTAATTTTATTGTTATCATGTAATATGCATTTAAGATTCTTCCATGTCTTTTCATATCTTGAGAGTTCATTTCCTTTTAGCTCTGAATAATATTTCATTGTCTGGATGGACCACAGTTTATTTATCCATTCACCTACTGAAGGCCATTTATTGCTTCCAAGTTTTGACAATTGTGAATTAAGTTGTTACAAACATTTGTATGCAGATATTTGTGTGGTTATAAGTTTTCAATTCATTTGGGTAAATACCAAGGAGCATGATTGCTGGATCATATGGTAAGAGTATGTTTAGTTTTGTAAGAAGTGCCAAACTGTTTTCCAAACTGACTGCACCATTTTGCGTTCCCACCAGTAATGAATGAGAGTTCCTGTTGTTTGACATCCTTGCCAGCATTTGATGTTGTCAGCATTTTGGATTTGGCCATCCTAATAGGTGTGTAATAGTATTTCATTGTTGTTGAACATGTTTTCATATGCTTATTTGCCATTTGTACATCTTCTTTGGTAAGGTGTCTCTTCAGATCTTTGTTTTTATATCAGGCTATTTTTTAAGCTTTATTGAGGTATAATTTGTATACAAAAAATTGCACATACTTAATGTATATATTTTGATGAGTTTGGTCATGTGCATACACCTGTGATATCATATCCACAATCAAGGTATTAAATATATCCATCACACCCCAAAATTTCCTTGTGCTCTTTTGTGTTTTTTTTGTTGTTGTTGTTTTGTGTGGGGTAAGAACACTTAACATGAGATGTATCCTCTTAACATATTTTAAAGCACACGATATTATATTGTTAACTCTAGGTACTGTGTTGTACAACAGATCTCTTCTTGTTGAGTTTTAAGAATGCTTTGTATATTTTGGATAACAATTCTTTATCAGATGTGTCTTTTGCAAATATTTTCCCCAGGCTGTGGCTTGTCTTCTCTTTCTCTTGACATTGTCTTTTGCAGAGCAGAAGTTTTTTATTTTAATGAAATCTAGCTTATCAGTTATTTCTTTCATGGATCGTGCCTTTGGTGTTGCTAGCTACCGTGTAGGGCTGGTAAACTTTTTTTGTTGATGAGATTCTCCCAGAAAGGCTCACAGTTGCCGAGTGGTCTGCTTGGAAACTGATCTCAGAAGTCGTAGAAATAGTGTCTGCAAAAATAGCATCTACTGTATCAAGTCCCTATTGGAAGTGGGTATCTTTCCAATCTGTGGTCTCTATAAAATATTAATTTGTTATGACAGCAAATACTCAGTTATTTCCACCATATTTCCAGAAGTGTTCTGTACCCTGGATATGCAAAGCTCAATGAAATATGGTATATCATAATGATGGATTTCACCATCTTGTGTTGGAAACAGACAGACAAATGAAAAAAGAAGGAACTGTAGACTCTGAGATATAAATCTGTACAGACTATAGTGGAAATACTAAGGAGGGACGCAGGAAAAGTGGACCAGAGAAATGGACAGAGAAGGAGTATCCCAAAATGTAGGATAAGGGCAGGAGAGCTGTCTCTTCCTTGTTAAGGTCAGAGTCTTCACCTTTACATGACCATTGATTTCTTCATTGAATTCATCATATCCTTGTTTTTATCAGTATAAACCTGAATGAAATATATCTTTATTATGTGAAATAAAATAATTTAATTATCAGACACTTATTTGTTCAACTGTTTCTCCATCCAAAAAATAAAAACTACTTGAGAAGCTATGTTAAAAATTAATCATTTTATATTTGATAAGTTTTTGGAGAATTACCAAATCAAGTCCAACTGTAAGTTCAGATCAGACGGTCAGAAAATAACAGACTGTCCCAAGTACATTGTGAAATCATACGTTAAGAAGTTCAGAATGTGCTGGTACTAGATATTTCTCAAAACAGAGCAATGATCAAGTACATAAACTTTCTCTAAGTGAGGGTAAACTGAGTACAGTGATATCCTATATTCAGTAATTTATCATGGATTTTCCCCAATGAACAAATGGCTCATAAAAAATAGCCATGTTTTATTGGGTGATTATCAGATCATGGGTCATCCACATTTATACCATGAATGTTTATTGAGCACCTGCTGGACACATTTCCAGGCTATGTGCCAAATTCTGTGAACACGTGTGACGTGGACTGAGTCCCATTTTTCAGCGACTTCTCAGATTAATGAACATAAAAACACAGAAACAGATAATTTCTGGGTTATTATCAAGAAAACATGACAGAAGTAAGCACAGTGGACATTAAGAACAGAGAATGTGATGCTAATTCAAAATTTCTAAACTGCTTCTCATTCTTTATTAGATAGTTGCTATTATTATCATTCCCATTTTTCAGATAGGGAAACCTAGGAACAGAGAGAATGGTGCCAGGAAGATAGCAGACACTCATAATTTGTGGAATGCATGAAAGTATTTGACCAACATTTCAGAGACAGATACTGTATGGAAGTAATTTTTTATATTAAAAAAATTAATCTCTTTTAGAGCAGTTTTAGGTTTATGAAATATGAGCAGAAATTACAGAGTCTCCATATACCCCCTCACAACCCCCTTCCTCTGTTATTAGCATCTTGAGTTAATGTGGTACATTTGTAACAATTGTTGAGCCAATATTAATATGCTATTAATAACTAAAGTCTGTAATTTATATAAAGTTTCACTCTTTGCATTATACCGTTCTCTGGGTTTTTGTAAATGTATTAGATGTATCTATCATTACAGCATCATACAGAGTAGTTTCACTGCCTGAAAATCCTCTGTGCTCCACCTATTTTAACCCTTCCTCCCTCCCCCCCGCAACCCAAACCCCTTGCTGCCACTGATTTTTTTTTCTTTCTCCATAATTTTGCCTTTTCTACAGTGTCACATAGTTGGGATCATACAATATGTAGTCATTTCAGATTGGCTTCTTTAACTTAACAATTAGGGATCCTCCATGTCTTTTTATGGCTTGATAGCTCTTTTTAAAATTTATTTATTTATTTATTTTTGGCTGCGTTGGGTCTTCGTTTCTGTGCGAGGGCTTTCTCCAGTTGTGGCAAGCAGGGGCCACTCTTCATCGCGGTGCGCGGGCCTCTCACCGTCGCGGCCTCTCTCGCTGCGGAGCACAGGCTCCAGATGCGCAGGCTCAGTAATTATGGCTCACGGGCCCAGCCGCTCCACGGCATGTGGGATCTTCCCAGACCAGGGCTCGAACCCGTGTCCCCTGCATTGGCAGGCGGATTCTCAACTACTGCGCCACCAGGGAAGCCCGATAGCTCTTTTTTTATCATTGAATAATATTCCATTGTATAGGCGTACCACAATTTGTTTATCCATTCACCTTTGAAGGATATTTTGGTTATTTCCAAGGTTTGGCAGTTATGACTAAAGCTAGTATAAACATCTGTGTGCAGATTTTTGTGTGGATATAATTTTCAACTCACTTGGGTAAATACTAAGGAGTTTTGTAAGAAACCGCCAAACTGTCTTCCAAATTGGCTGTACTATTTTTCATTTCCACCAGCAATGAATGAGAGTTCCTTTTGCTCCATATCCTTGCCAGCATTTGGCAGTGTTTTGGATTTTAGCCATTCTAATAGATTTATAGCAGTTTCCCTTTGTTGTTTTAATTTGCAATTTCCTCAATAAATATGATGTTGAGCATCTTTTCACACGCTTACTTGCCATTTGCATATCTTGTTTGGTGAGATATTTGTTCATATCTCTTGTCCATATTTAATTGGGTTGTTTTCTTATTGTTGAGTTTTTTCTTTGTATATTTTGGATATCAGCCTTTTATTGTATCTATGTGTTTTGCAAAGATTTTTTTCCCCTGTCTTCAGCTTATCTTTTCATTCTCTTAAGAGTGTATTTTGCAGAGCACAGTTTTTAATTTTAATTATATCTAAGTTATCAGTTTTTTCTTTCATGGATCATACATTTGGTATTGTATCTAAAATGTAATCGCCAGGGACTTCCCTGGTGGTCCAGTGGCTAAGACTCCGTGCTCCCAATGCAGGGGGCCCAGATTCGATCCCTGGTCAGGGAACTAGATCCCACATGCCGCAACTAAAGATCCTGCATGTGGCAACGAAGATCCTGCATGCCACAACTAAGACCCAGCACAGCCTAAATAAATAAATAAATAAATGTATGTATGTATGTATGTAATCACCAAACCCAAGGTCACCTCGATTTTCTCCTATGGTTTCTTCTAGGTGTTTTATAGTTTCATGTTTTACATTTAGATCTGTGATCCATTTTGAGTTAATTTTTGTGAAAGATATAAAGTCTGTGTCTCCACTCATTTATTTTGCACGTGGATGTCCAGTTGTTCCAGCATCATTTGTTGAGAAGACTTCCTTTGTCCATCAAATCGCCTTTGATTTTTTTGTCAAAGATCAATTGACTATATTTGTATGGGTCTGTTTCTGGGCTCTCTATTCTGTTCCATTGATCTATTTGTTTATTATTTTGCCAATATGACAAGGTGTTGATTATTGTAGGTTTATAGTAAGTCTTGAACTTGGGTAAAGTCAGCTACCAACTTTGTTCTTCAATATTGTGTTGACAATTTTGGTATTTTGTCTTTCCATATAAACTTTAGAATAAGTTTGTCGATATCCACAAAATAACTTGCTGTTACTTTGATTGGGATTGCACTGAATCTATAGATCAAGTTGGAAAAGCTAACATCTTGACAATGTTGAGTCTTCCTATACGTGTACATGGAATATTTCTCCATTTATTTAGTGCTTTTCTGATCTTTCATCAGAGTTTTATAGTTTTCCTCATATAGATCTTGTGCTTATTTTGTTAGATTGTTTTACTTAGGCACTTCATTTTGAGGGAAATGTTACTGTATATGGTGTTGTGTTTTTAACTTCCAATTCAAATTGTTCATTGTCTGTACATAAGAAAGCAGTTGAATTTTGTATATTAGCATTGTGTCCTGAAACTTTGTTATAATTACTTGTTAGTTCCAGTTTTTGTTGTTGTTGATTCTTTGGAATTTTCTATATAGACAATCATGTCATCTGTGACCAAAGATAGTTTTATTTCTTCCTTCCCAATCTATATACCTTTTATTTCCTTTTATGTCTTATTCCATTAGCTAGATCTTCCAGTATAAAGTTGAATAAGAGTGGTGATAGTGGACATCCTATCTTAGGGGGAAAGCATCTAGTTTCTCGTCATTGATGTTAACTGTAGGAGTTTGTAGTTATTCTTCATCAAGTTGAGGAAGTTCCACTCTCTTCCTTGTTTGCTGAAGTTTTTAATCATGAATGGGTATTGGATTGTTTCAAATGCTTTTTCTGTATCTACTGATATCACAATATTATTTTTCTTCTTTACCCTCTTGATGTGATGGATTAGATAAACAGATTAGTAAATATTGAACCAGCTTTGCATACCCGGAATAAATCTCACTTGGCTGTTGTGTGTAATTTTTTTATACTTGTTGGATTCAATTTTTTAATATTTTGTTGAGGATTTTTGCATCTATGCTCATGAGAGATACTGAACTGTATTTCCATTTCCTATAATATCTTTGGTTTTGGTGTTAATGTAATGGCTGGACTCATAGAGTGAGTTAGGGAGTGTTCACTTTGCTTCTATTTTCTGCTAGAGATTATGGAGAATTGGTAAAATTTCTTTCTTAAATGCTTGGTAAAATTCACCAGTGAACCAATCTGTGTTTGGTACTTTCTGTTTTGGAAAGCTCTTCATTGTTTATTCAATTGCTTTAATAGATGTAGGCCTATTCAACTTATCTAATTATCCTTATGTGAGTTTTGGTAGATTGTGTCTTACAAAGAATTGGTCCATTTCACCTATGTTATCAGGTTTGTGGGCATAGAGTTGTTCATAATATTCCTTTATTTTCCTTTTAGTGTCCATGGGATCAGTAGTAATGGCCCCTCTTTCATTTCTGATACTAGCGATTTGTGTCTTCTCTATTTTTTTCTTAGTTAACCTGGATAGAGGTTTAACCAGGTCAATTCTTTTGGCCTTTTCAAATAACAGATTTTGGTTTTGTTGATTTTCTGTATTGATATCCTGTTTTCAATTTCATTGATTTATACTCTAAGTTTTATTATTTTTCTTTTTATTTTGAATATAATTTGCTCTTCTTTTTCTAATTCCCTAAGGTGGAGACTTAGATTATTGATTTTAGGTTTTTCTTCTTTTCTAATATATGCATTCAATAGTATGAATTTCTGTCTAAGCACTGCTTCCATTGCATCCCACAAATTTTGATAAGTTGTATTTTCATTTTTATTTAGTTCAAAATGATTTAAAATCTCTCTTGATATATCTTCTTTGACTCAGTATTTACTTAGAAGTGTGTTGAAGAAGTGTGTTTAGAAGAAGTGATCTTCAAGTATTTTGGGATATTCCAGGTATCTTTCTGTTATTAATTTTTAGTTTAATACCATTGTGGTCATTTTTGTTTAATTCCATTGTGGTCTTTGTATGATTTCTATTTGTTTAAATTTGTTTAGGTGTGTTTTAGGGTACATAATGTGGTCTGTCTTGGTGAATGTTCCATGTGAACTTGAAAAGAATTTGTATTGTGTATTCTGGTTTTGGATAAAATATTATATAAATGTCAGTTCATTCCAGTTGATTGATGGTGCTGTTCAGTTTAACTAAGTCCTTACAATTTTTTGCCTGTTGGATCTGTCAGTTATATAGTCTCCAACTATAATAGTCGATTCATCTATTTCTTCTTACAGTTCTGTCAGTTTTTGCCTCACATGTTTGATGCCTTGTTGTTAGGCACATACACATTAAAGACTGTTATGTCTTCTTTGAGGATTGACCCCTTTATCATTATGTAATGACCCTCTTTATTCCTGATAATTTTCCTTGCTCTGAAGCTTGCTTCCTTTGAAATTAATATAGCTATTAATATAGCTATTAATATAGCTACTTAAGCTTTCTTGATTAGTTTTAGTTTGGTAGACCTTTTTCCACCACTTTACTTTTAACCTGTGTCTCTATATTTAAAGTGGGTTTCTTGTAGACAATATATAGTTGGGTCTTGTTTTTTATCCACTTTGTCTTTTTATTGGTATATTTAATTGGTATATTTATTGGTATATTTTTATCCACTCTGTCATTTCAAATGATTATTGATATAGTTGGATTAATAGCTACCATAAGTGCTACTATTTTCAAAACCAGGTTTTTATCTTATTTTTTTAAAGAATGAATAATCTTTTAATCATTTAATCTCCTTTACTGCACAGATACTAGCTACATTTCCTTGGCTTTGCTTGCCCATAAATTTGAAAACTAAATTTGCTCAGGATAGTATAAAATTGACCAGGAGAAAACATCCAAGGCAAAACAGGTAAAAATCTCTGTTTTTGCCTGATGCCTAACTTAATCCTCATGGGAACATTTTGAACTATTTTCTGACATATGGTATGTGCAATGATTTTCCTAATTCCACAATAGAGGAAGCAGAGGCACTTGATGAGGCATCTCAGGTCACTTGCTGAAGGTCCCACTGCCAACAATGGCTGAGGCTGGAATTTGAACCCAAGTGGTCTGGCTCATTGCTCATGTTCTTTAACTTATTCGCATTAAGCAGTTGGGGCCCTGATAATTTTGAAGGGGGGTGTGCAGCTGCATACACCAATATCTTCTGTGATCTGCTACTGGGGCTAGTGAAGAAGATTGCTCCTTCAGTGCTCTCTCTGGCCCCCAGGATCTCATTCGTGCTGTTCCTCTGCCTGGACAACTCACCACCCACTCTCCACTGGGCTACCTCCTACTCATCCTTTAAATCTGAACTTACCAGTCACTTGGGGAGACTTATACCCTTAAGCAGCATTATAGTCCCCTGCCATATGCTGCTAGAGCTCACTGAATTCTGCTCATCACAAAGTGCACTCATCACAGTTGAAGATTATTTGTGGTCTGCCTCCCCTCAGCTGACTGTGAATTCCCTAAAAGCAGAGTCTATGTCTGCCTTTCTCAGCCGAGAAGCCCCAAATCCTCACTCTACAGGAGTGTGAGGTCCATAGATCTTAGAGGAAGTCTATTCCTGCTGGGACCAAATGATTGGTTGAGGGTGGGTGCTAGCATATATATGAATAATTCAACATCTTTTTCCTGTTCATCCAGGAAAAATTCAAAAATGGATAAAAAGATACAGCTAAAGATTGACATTTTGATGGAATGAAAAATGATGGATTTCTAGGGAAGAGACTGGTTAGGTTATTTTATTATAACATACTTATGTGTGTAATACACACATGAGATTATATATTTGAACCATTAATGTATTAACAAGATAAAATGCTCATAGTATTTTCTATATATATTATATGTAGTATATAACATATATATGTTAATGCAGTATATAGACCGATACCTAGATAAAGGGAAATATTCACTTTACACAGTAATTAGTACTAGAACAGCTATTTAGGGTTTACAAAAGTGAACATTCTAGTACACTAAGCGAATGAAGCAGAAATTAGTAACTGAAATTAAACAGTGTCTCTAACAGAGTGCCTGTTATATAGTGGGTGCTCAGTAAGTATTTGTTGTGTAAATGAATCTGTGCATCCTTATGGATAAAATTCCCTCATACTCATTTTTTAACAGCTTTATTGTGGTGTAATTGTCATGTACAAATCAAATATACAATTTGATCTTTTTACATATGTATATACTTGTGAAACAATTACCACAATCAAGATAGTGAATATATTCATGTCTCTTTCTCACCCCTCCCACCACTCCTTATCCCCATGCAACCATTGATCTGATTTCTATTATATTTTATTAGTTTATATTTCCTAGTTTTATATAAATGGAATGACACTTACGTAATTTCTTTCTGGGTTCTTTCACTCAGATAATTATTTTGAGATTCATCCATGTTGAATTATTTTGAGTTATTTCTTTGTGGTTGCTTTGAGGATTACAATATGCATTTTTTTAAAGGAATTCCTTTCTTTTTATTTATTTATTTATTTATTTATTTTATTTTTGGCTGTGTTGGGTCTTTGCGAGTTGGGTTTCTGTGCGAGGGCTTTCTCTAGTTGCGGCGAGTGGGGGCCACTCTTCATCACGGTGCACAGGCCTCTCACTGTCGCGGCCTCTCTTGTTGCGGAGCACAGGCTCCAGACGCGCAGGCTCAGTAATTGTGGCTCACGGGCCTAGTTGCTCCGCGGCATGTGGGATCTTCCCAGACCAGGGCTCGAACCCGTGTCCCCTGCATTGGCAGGCAGATTCTCAACCACTGCGCCACCAGGGAAGCCCCCTACAATATGCATTTTAATTAAACCAATCTACTACAGATTAATACTAATCTAAATGCAGTAGTGTATAGAAAGTTTGCTACAGTATAGCACCCTTTTGTCCTATTATTTCATATGTATTACCTTTATGTTATAAACCCAAAAATGCAACAATGTTGTAATTTTTCATTAAACTGTCTTATATTTTCAAGGAAACTAAGAATATATATATATAATATATATATAAATACTGTGTATAGTATTTACTCATATATTTACTATTTCTGGTGCTTCTCATTGCATCTTATGTTTTCAAGCTAATGCCTGATATAATTTCCTTTCAGTTTATAGGACTCCCCTTAGGATTTCATATAGGGCAGGTCTGCTAGCAATAAATCCTCTTAGTTTTCATTTATCTGGGAATGTCATTATTTCCATTTATTTTTAAAGGATAGTTTCACTGGATATAGAATTTTGGTTGACTTTTTTTTTCCTTTTAGTAATATGTCATTCTACTATCTTCTGGCCTCCATAGTTTCTGGTGTGAAGTCAGCTATTATTGTATTGTTATTCCACTATAAGTGACTGGTCATTTTTCTCTTGTTCCTTTTAAGATTTTCTCCTTGTATTTTAGACTTCGACTATGATGTGTCTAGGTAGGGATACCTTTCTGTTTGTCCTACTCATGGTTGGTTGGGCTTCTTAGATCTATATATATTGTTTCTATTAAATTTCAAAAATGTTGGCCATTATTTCCTCAAATGTTTTTCCACCTTTCTCTCTCCTCCCCTTCTGGCATTCCCATTAAATATATATTTAGGTGTATAACATGTTGTTTCACAACTCTCTGAGGCTCTGTTAATTTTTCTTCATTTTTTATTCTCTCTGCTCTTATTTTTAAATGTTTATTGACGTATAATTGACATACAACATTATATTAGTATCAGATGTATAGCATAGATTCAATATTTGTATATATTTTGAAATGATCACCACAATGTCTAGTTAGCATCTGTCACCATATATAGTTACAGAATATTTTTTTCTTTGTGATGAGAACTTTTAAGATCTACTTTCTTAGCAACTTTCAAATATAGAATACAGTATTCTTAACTACAGTTGCCATGCTATAGATTACATCCCCAGGGCTTATTTTATAACTGGACTCCCTTCACTCATTTTGCCACCATTCAAGCCCTGCCCCAGCAACCAGCAATCTGTTCTCTGTACCTATAAGCTTTTTTTTTTAACATCTTTATTGGAGTATAATTGCTTTACAATGGTGTGTTAGTTTCTGCTTTATAACAAAGTGAATCAGCTATACATATACATATAATCCCATATCCCCTCCCTCTTGTGTCTCCCTCCCATCCTCCCTATCCCACCCCTCTAGGTGGTCACAGAGCACAGAGCTGATCTCCCTTTGCTATGTGGCTACTTCCCACTAGCTATCTATTTTACATTTGGTAGTGTATATATGTCCATGGCACTCTCTCACTTCGTCCCAGCTTACCCTTCCCCCTCCCTGTGTCCTCAAGTCCATTCTCTATGTCTGTGTCTTTATTCCTGTCCTGCCCCTAGGTTCTTCAGAAACTTTTTTTTTTTTAGATTCCATATATATGTATTAGCATATCATATTTGTTTTTCTCTCTCTGACTTACTTTACTGTGTATGACAGATTCTAGGTCCATCCACCTCACTACAAATAACTCAATTTTGTTTCTCTTTATGGCTGAGTAATAGTCCATTGTATATATGTGACACATATTCTTTATCCACTCATCTGTCGATGGACACTTAGGTTGCTTCCATGTCCTGGCTATTGTAAATACAGCTGCAATGAACATTGTGGTACATGACTCTTTTTGAATAATGGTTTTCTCAGGGTATATGCCCAGTAGTGGGATTGCTGGGTCGTATGGTAGTTCTATTTTTAGTTTTTTAAGGAACCTCCATACTGTTCTCCATAGTGGCTGTATCAATTTACATTCCCACCAACAGTGCAAGAGGGTTCCCTTTTCTCCACACCCTCTCCAGCATTTATTGTTTGTGGATTTTTTGATGATGGCCATTCTGACTGATGTGAGGTGATACTTCATTGTAGTTTCGATTTGCATTTCTCTAATGATTAGTGATGTTGAGCATCCTTTCATGTGTTTATTGGCAATCTGTATATCTTCTTTGGAGAAATGTCTATTTAGATCTTCTGCCCATTTTTGGATTGGGTTGTTTGTTTTTTAGATATTGAGCTGCATGAGCTGCTTGTATATTTTGGAGATTAATCCTTTGACTGTTGCTTCATCTGCAAATATTTTCTCCCATTCTGAGGGTTGTCTTTTCATCTTGTTTATGGTTTCCTTTGCTGTGCAAAAGCTTTTAAGTTTCATTAGGTCCTATTTGTTTATTTTTGTTTTTATTTCCATTTCTCTAGGAGGTGGGTCAAAAAGGATCTTGCTGTGATTTATGTTGTAGAGTGTTCTGCCTATGTTTTCCTCTAAGAGTTTTATAGTGTCTGGCCTTACATTTAGGTCTTTAATCCATTTTGAGTTTATTTTTGTGTATGGTGTTAGGGAGTGTTCTAATTTCATTCTTTTACATGTAGCTCTTCGGTTTTCCTGAGCTTGTTTTTTGTTTGTAGATTCCACATATAAGTGAGATCATACGGTATTTGTCTTTGTCTGACTTCACTTAGCATAATGCCCTCGAGATTTCATTATTTTTATGGCTGAATAATATTCCATTATATATGTATATATATATGTATATATCACATTTTCTTTATCCATTTATATTTTGATAGATATTTTGTTTATTTCAGTATCTTGACTATTGTAAATAATGCTGCAGTGAACATGGGGGTGCATGTATCTTTTTGAGTTAATGTTTTCATTTCCTTCAGATAAGTACTCAGAAGTCAAATTGCTAAATCATATTCTCTCTGCTCTTTAGATTAAGTAGCTCTCTTGGTATATAGTCAAGTCCACTGACTCTTTCTTCTGACATCTCAAATCTGCCATTGCACCCCTCTAGTGAATGTTTAATTTTATGATTGAATGTTTCAACTCCAGAATTTACATTTGGTCCTTTTTAATAGTTTCTCTTTATCTGTTGAGACTCTCTGTTTGTTTTGTCATTGTCATCATATTTTCCATTAATTATTTTAGTATTGTTTCCTTTAATTCTTTCAGCATACATGCATACCTTGTTTTATTGTGCTTCCCTTTATTGCATTTCACAGATACTGCATTTTTTACAAATTGAAAGTTTGTGGCAATCCTGCATTGTCAGGGTTAGAATTTTTTAGCAATAAATTATTTTTTAATTAAGGTATGTACATTTTTTTAGACATAATGCTATTGCACACTTAACAGAGTGTGGTATAGTATAAACATAAGTTTTATATATACTGGGAAACCAAAAAATTTGTGTGACTTGCTTTGTTGTGATATTTGCTTTACTGCAGTGCTCTGGAACCAAACCCGATCTCCATTGTATGCGTGTAGTTATATTGGGCTGGCCAAAAAGTTCGTTCGGGTTTTCCATATGAAAAACCCGAATGAACTTTTTGGCCAACCCAATAACTGCTTTGAATGATCTGTCTGCTAAATATAACATCCGGGCCAACTCAGAGTAAGTTTTGCCTATTTTTTTTTCTGCTATGTATGTGTCACACTTTCGATTTGGTTGTCTCAAAACTTTGGGTGGTAAACTGGATATTTTAGATAATATATTGTAGCAATTCTGGATTTGGTTTTAACTTTATGAGTTTTTTTTTTCTGGAGAGTTGCCTAGCTTTAGCATTGTAATTTCTCATTCCATGGTAAGCAGCCACTGAGATCTCTGTTCAGTTTTTTTTTTAAATTTTTTTATTCTGTCTTCCTGTTGGTTACCCCTGTGCTTACATAGTTTAGTGGTCAGGCAATCATTTGGGAAGAGGTTGTTCTCAAATATCTTGAGGTTGTAAGGCTTCCAGTCTCAGCTGCTCTGGGAAGCACCGTCAACCAAATGAACAGATTTTACCATTTGTTTCCTAATGAGTTTACAAGCATTAGCTAACGGTGACCTGTTTTTTTCCCATCTGACCCAAATGGAATTTACTTCCTCTCAGAGTAAAGCTGCTAATTTTGGGGGGCCAGCCCATAGTTTGGTAAAACTATGCTTTTCACCTTCATAGCTGAAGGAGAATGAAGTAGGTGCTGTATGGGAATAGCCTCATGCAAGGCCACAGACTCCTATTCCTATACACAGCTCTAGTAGTTTTTCAAGGCAGTGTCTCAGTAAGTTGTTTGCCTTCAGTAGACTTTCAGAGACATAAAATAGTTGCTTGTTCTGTATCGGTCTCAACCTATCAATAGTGATGCTCTCAGCTACAAATGCCTGGGGGCACTCATCTGGACCCCTACTACTTGTGGGGAGCCCCCACAGACATTTCCCCAATCAGAGCCAATCTGGCCCTTGTGATGCTTATTATGATAGCAAGACACACCTCAGCAGTAACCATCATGGAACTTCGAAAAATACAAGGTTTATTACTTACAAATCCTGGAGGGTACATGGCATACCCAGGGCCACAAAGGGAGGTCACAGGGAGAGACAGAGAGAGAGAGAGAGAGAGAGAACCTGAACCTGAGGTTCTGCCTTTATTTGGGGTTGACGGTGGGGCACCTAGGGTTTCGTGGGTTCACTCTTTATTGGTGAATTTAAGAGGAGAGCGGGTATTAAAGCATGGGAAGGGAAAAGCAGGATCACTCAAATGGTCGGTAATCTAGGTCAACCAGGGATTTCTAAAATGGGTGAGGTGGCCTGGCTCCTTATCTAGTTGTGTATTGGGCAATGTGCTTGTTGGAGATGGATGTTGGAAATAGATGCCTCAGCAATCAAAAGCTTAATGTCAGGCAGTTACATTACAATCAGCAAAGCTAATTGTCTGGCACTTACTACATTACTTTTGACAATTTTTTCCAGTTTTATACTTGATTTTGGCAGAGGGGATTAGCCAAACTCTTCAAGCCACCATAACCAGAATTTTCACTCTATCAGGTAGAATTCTTCTCATTTTCTCACAACCAAACCTAAAAACTTTGCCACATTCACTCTTGTATCAGTTTGTTATTGCTGTACAACAAATAACCCCTATACTTAGTGGCTTAAAATGATACCCATTTATTTAGCTCTTCTTACTCTGGGTGAGCAATTAAGGCTTAGCTCAAATAATCAGTTCTTCTGGTCTCAGTTGGACCCATTCGTATTCCTCTGGTGAACTGACAGATAAACCAGGGACTGGATTTTTTAAGATGGCCCCAGAAGGGATGGGTTGTCTGTCTCTGCTACATGTGGTCTCTCATCCTTCAGCCAACTGGCCCAGGATTATTCACCTGGAAACTGATCAGGGTTCCAAGAGTGAGAGCAGAAGTACTCAAGGCTTCTTTAGGCCTATACTCAGAATTAGCACAATACCATTTATTCAGCACTTTATTAGTCAAACCAAGTCACAAGGCTAGCCCCAATTCAAGCTGTAGAGAAATAGAGTACGCCTCTTGATGTGAGGAGCTTCAGAGTCACATTGGAAAGGGATGTAACCCAGGGAGGGGTAGAAAATTCCATTTTTGAAATTGATCACAGCATCCATCTTCCCTTCCTTTCAAGTACAGTGGAATAGATGTTCTTTCTCCCACCTAAGATAAATCCATCTACGTGTGCTCTGTATGCTCACTTCTTCCACCTTTTAACTCTCTAGAGGGAAGGTATCATTGGAGCAATCAGGCAAAAAGAAGATGGTGGTTTTATTTACGGGTATTTCTTTGAGAGATCATAATAATGGATGGGTTTGTCCTTTTTGTGTGAATTTCCAGATCCTCCCTTGTTCATTTGTAAGTATGAAAATGATGTCCTTGCCAAATATGGATGTTTTGTGTTACTAGATATTTTCCTTCTATTCAAGAATAGTCAAGGGTAGTATTGATAAACATGCATGTTCCCTAGGTCCTGATTACATTGTTGCTCTAATAATTATTATTGGCCCCATTTTACAGATGAAGAAAATGAGGCAGCAAGGCACTGCTCCGAGGTTAAGAAATGGGTAAGTACATATTTCAATCCATATATGCTCTTCTAGATTTTGTGTTTTCTCCATCACACATTTCAAGTGATATATTGAGGGTTTGGAGAAAAATGATCACAGCTGAAGTCCATTTTGAGGGATGGAGGTAACGTATAGAAATAAAGACTTTGTCACATTCGTGTTCCTGTTCCAGATTTCATTTGCTGCTCATCACATACCGCTTTTCATACAAGTAAAAGCTTGAAATTTCACTGGCTGGAGCTTGATGGAGGTTCATTATAACTATCTAGAATGGACCAAGGTCTAATTCCTCTTCAAACAAAGATCACTGGAAATAAAGTCTGTTAGCGTGATTGATATATGTAGTCTAAAACATTACATGTTAACTTTTTTTCTGTTTCAGTCTGCCAGATTATTGAGTTGTGAAAGATACTTTTTGTTTGACTGACTTTAGTATTGTTATTTTAGTAGTATTTTTAGTTGTGAGAATGGAAAGTCATTAATGTATTTAGAAATGGGGGAAAAAAAGCAACCACTCATAACATTTTCACATATTTCCTGTTCAGTCATTTTTCTGTTTATTTATAATGGATAAATATTTTTATATTTTACATTTTTAGCAAATACGCAATATATAGTTTTTGTCTTGGGTATTTTAGTTCATTTTTCTGATTAAAAACATAATAATTTTTAAAGTAAAACATAAACAGTGGAGATTTGGGGGAAAAGTAAACAGTCTGTATAGGGTCCCCTACAAAATTAAAATGTACACTAACAAGCATAATGCTGGTTAAACAAATAATTCCTTATTTATAAGCAATTTGATTGTATATCTAGGAAAACGAAGAGAGTTAATGGTGAAAATAAGTCTCTTAGTCAAAGTGCTTGGTAAATCATCTATATGCACAACAACTCCCAGATTGGTATTTCCCAATATACCATAAATAATGACTTATTGACACTAGTAGTAAAAACAAAATATCTTAAGAATAATATAAAAGAGATATGGGTCCTATATGAGGACAAATATTAAATGGAGTGAGAATAAAAGGTGATTTGAACAAGCTGAAATATTTACTGTGCAACTGGATTTGAAGACTGTATTATACAGATATAAATTATTTTATACACTCAATAGATTTTCCAAAGGCACTCAATAATAATTCAACACCTATTCCCATTTTTTTAAAATGTATATTTTAAAAGTAGATATGTATTAGGCTATATTGATGTGAGGTTTTGGGTTTTTTTTTCTGTAAAAAGGCACAAAATGATTTTATACCACTGGAGGAAATTCCATTAAAATTAGGACCAAGACAAATATGCTCATTATCCCTACTACCTAATATTGCTTTAGAAATTCTCTCCACCATAAAAATATATTAAAAAGAAATAAGGCCTATAACTTTCAGGACGGAGAAAAAATAATCATTGCTTGAAGCTGAAAGCAGTGTATTCTTGGAAAACACATTAGAAACAACATAAAATGCCTTGCTATACATGAATTCTATAAAAAGCTAGAATAAACAGTGACTATTTAAGATATCAATAACTTTTATGTGTGTCAGCAAGAACCACATACAAAACATAATGAGAGAAATGATGGCACTCACAACAGTTAGTTAAAAAGAAATGATAAAATTGAGAGTTTATTTATTTATTTATTTATTTATGGCTGTGTTGGGTCTTCGTTTCTGTGCGAGGGCTTTCTCTAGTTGCGGCGAGCGGGGGCCACTCTTCATCGCGGTGCGCGGGCCTCTCACTATCGCAGCCTCTCTTGTTGCGGAGCACAGGCTCCAGATGCGCAGGCTCAGTAATTGTGGCTCACGGGCCCAGTTGCTCCGTGGCATGTGGGATCTTCCCAGACCAGGGCTCGAACCCGTGTCCCCTGCATTGGCAGGCAGATTCTCAACCACTGCGCCACCAGGGAAGCCCAAAATTGAGAGTTTTGAAAGAAGGTTTGATAAATGGAGAGACAGTTTTTCAGAGCTAGTGATGATTGAGGTGGTGGCTGGGATGATAAGGAAACAATCACAATGCCCCTCTCAGATTATAAAGTCCCCAGGTTCTAGCCGTGTCACAGGGATCCCTCGTAATCATTAGGCAGGGTTCCCATGTCTCATCTATGTGTCCTTTTGTATAATTCATTATAATTGAATAATCCAACACTTCCACAACGCATTATGCCCTTCCAATCTTTGCAAAGACCTGTGTCAAAGGGAAGCAGAAAGAGGAGAAAGGCGTGCTAACACAGCAGGGGAGTTATGGGATAGGTGGTCCCCTAATGATGATGGTAGACAAAACTTTATTTCTAGAGCGCAAGGACCATAACTTACAGGTTTAATACAATCCCAATCAAAATGTCAATGGAATTTTATTTGCAGAACTCAGCATAACCATGTTAATATTCACCTATTAGAATAACGTTGAAAGAATGCATAATTTAAGAAGAGTAAAATCATTTTCAAAAGCTTGGCATTCCAATGTCTGAATTTGCAATAATTATTAAATAATTTGCTAATATTGCTTAAATATTATTTGCTAACTGCTTTGAACTTTAGCTCCCATCTTTTAGCTTCACCACAAAGGAGAGAGACAAAAATAACACAAAACTTGCTTTTGTAGTAGAAATTAAATCTATGGCCAAGGGGGTAAATGCTTAACATTGCCTAGGTAGAAGGAAAGGGAAGGGTTTAAGTCATCCAACATTGGTTGAGAACAATCTATGTGCCAGGTCCTGTGCTAAGCACTTCATCTTTAATTCTCATAATATTTTGCTATTGATGCTAATTATATTAAAGGAGACCAAAGATTAGAGTGGAGTTGGGATTTGAATTCAAGTTTTTCTGGCTCCCTATCCTGTGCTCCCTAGCCTGTGCTCCTTACACCACCACCATTACTTATCTAAAGAATTATTTCACTGAGTACTGTTTTTTTGGTTATGTCAGTTTTGGTGGTGTATAGAGTTTACAACTTAGATAAGTTCCTCATCTGCTTAAAACACTAGTTCCCTGGATGGTGTTAGCTGTGTTGGGTTTTTTCTTCTTCTGCAGGATATGATGAATAATCTTGAGTTTTATCGTAATACAGATCTGCATTCCAATTACATTCCCAGCAGTTAATAGCTGTGTAACCTTGGACAAACTGTTTAAAAAGTTGGAGCCTCAGTTCCCTCAACATGCATAAAACTTCATGTAGTCACTCAGAAAAGAGGACAGTCTACTTTGCCATCACCCCATGCAACCATTTTGATAAAAATCTTCACCTTCACAAGGGATTCCGTGACATTTTGGGTAACGATGATATTGTCGAGTTGCCTTTATTGTACCTTAACTGTTGGGCGTGTTTATCACCCAGCCTAGTGTAGAATGTGAAGAAACAAATCTGGTCCACATCTAGAAACATCCAAATCAAAGCCTCAAGTAAAAATAACCAATTTAAAAGTCATAATGCAGGAAAATTTGAATTTTCTGTTTGGTGGATTAGTAGTTTTCATAGAAGTGTTGGATACACTTTCAAATGGAATCACATTATCTTGCAGAGGAAGAGATCAAGAATGTATTTGATCAACTAGAATACACTGACACCAAGCATGTTAGGTGCTGTGCTAGGTATGGAGGTGCAGAGGTGAATCATATAGAAATCCTTCCGTCAAGATGTTAAGAGTCTAGTTGGGGGAGAAACATAAACAGATTAATAAATCATAACCTTTCTTGATGATCTACTCTGTGCCATGCAAATTTATATATATATATTTATAATATATATATATATAATATATATACATAATTTTTTTCTCAATGGGGTTTTTTCAATGTTGCTGAGAGGGTAAATAACTAAATAGTGCTAAAGCTGGGACTTACATACACTAAGTATTTTGACACTAAAGCTGATCCTCTTTCCACTCGTTATGGCAACACTTATTTCATATGTAGTAGCAGGTATAATTCCCAATGAGACAGTCATCCTGTTCCCGATAGGATTCATGTCTGGAAAATCCAGGCATACAGCAAGGCTTAGCTTCCCTGTAAAGAACCAGATCACTCTCAGTCAGAGCACAGATAAGAAATGTGCTTTGTGTTAGTGTCAACTTAAAGAAAATTGCACGATGTAAAAGTTGTGAGTTAAGTTTTATTCTGGGACTTACTGAGGACGATAACCCAGGAGACAGCCTCTCAGATAGCTCTGAGGAACTGCTCTGAAGAGGTAGGGGAGGAGCCAGGATACATACAAATTTTTTTGGCTGGGAAATACTTGTAGTCAAGCATACATCTTGGTAAAAAATGACTGCTAATTACAAAGAACATATACTTCAAGTTAATGATTCTAGTGCTTTTCTATGTATGGGAAGATGCAAGGAGCAGGGGTCATTGAAATTCTTCCTTAGATATGCATCTTAACTATCTAGGGGCCCAGTATCCAAAGCACAGAATGTTCCATCCTTCTCCCCCCACCCCACCACATCCCGAGTTCCCTTAGGGCACACTGTCAGTGGGCTACTGCAGTCGGTTGCAACTTAACCCTCTGCATAACTAGATGATGAGCAACACTCTTTGTTCTTTTTGTTTACATTAGGAATGAGTGGAGAGCTTGGAAAGTGAGAGCCACACTATTGGGCCCTTCATTGTAGTTTTGATTTGCATTTCTCCAATGATTAATGATGTTGAGCATTCTTTCATGTGTTTGTTGGCAATCTGTATATCTTCTTTGGAGATATGTCTATTTAGGTCTTCTGCCCATTCAGCCATAAAAAGAAATGAAATTGAGTTATTTGTAGTGAGGTGGATGGACGTAGAGTCTGTCATACAGAGTGAAGTAAGTCAGAAAGAGAAAAACAAATACCGTATGCTAACACATATATATGGAATCTAAAAAAAAAAATGGTCATGAAGAACCTAGGGGCAAGACGGGAATAAAGGCGCAGACCTACTAGAGAATGGACTTGAGGATACGGGGAGGGGGAAGGGTAAGCTGGGACAAAGTGAGAGGGTGGCATGGACATATATACACTACCAAACGTAAAATAGATAGCTAGTGGGAAGCAGCCACATAGCACAGGGAGATCAGCTCAGTGCTTTGTTACCACCTAGAGGGGTGGGATAGGGAGGGTGGGAGGGAGGGAGACGCAAGAGGGAAGAGATATGGGGACATATGTATATGTATAACTGATTCACTTTGTTATACAGCAGCAACTAACACACCATTGTAAAGCAATTATATTCCAATAAAGATGTTAAAAAAAAAGATACAATTGTTATTTTGGAAAGGGGCAGTTAAAGGCCTGGCTCAGAGCCTTCAGCCACTCAGAGCTGGGCAGATCTTTCACCTCCAGGGCTCCCCCGTGAGAGGTGTCAGAAAAAGTTTCTTTAGAGACTTCAACAGTTTTTTTAAAAAAATTAATTAATTAATTTATTTATTTATTTTTGGCTGTGTTGGGTCTTCGTTTCTGTGCGAGGGCTTTCTCTAGTTGTGGCAAGTGGGGGCCACTCTTCATCACGGTGCGCGGGCCTCTCACTGTCGTGGCCTCTCTTGTTGCGGAGCACAGGCTCCAGACCGCGCAGGCTCAGGAGTTGTGGCTCACGGGCCCAGTTGCTCCGCGGCATGTGGGATCTTCCCAGACCAGGTCTCGAACCCGTGTCCCCTGCATTGGCAGGCAGATTCTCAACCACTGCGCCACCAGGGAAGCCCTCAAAAGTTTTTAAGTAGAACCAAAAGAGCCATGGGACATGTTTTGGAAGCCAGAAATGAAAGCATACTGCAGGTTGGAGTCAAGAGACCCAGAATTGAAAATTGACTTTGCCACTAGCTAGCTGTGTGATACTGATTATATAACAGTTCCTGACATTTGTATTCACTCAATAAATATTCATCCATTGAATGAAGGTCTTTGTTTCCCCCACTAGATTATGAGATCCTTGAGGGCAAGGGCAAGATTTCGTTGGTCTTTGTAAATCCAGCATCCAGTTCACTGTCTAAATCCTGTTAAGCACCACTAAATTTTGAATTAGTTATCCTTTTGTGAGTAACATTGATAAGAAAATCATTCGCCCAGTGTGGACATAGTACAGAAGATATCATTGATGTAGGCACCACATATTTTGCTCTTGCATACAGGTACCAAGCAAATTATTCTTTCTAATCAGCTGAGTTTTTGAGAGCAAAGAAATCTGACTCATTATCTTTGGTATTCCACACAGAAGCTAGTATTTATAGTACATGTAATGATTTACTGCAGCTTTACCTTGATCTCAATCATTCAAGTGTCAGTCTTACGGTTTTTGCTTTATCTGTGCACAATCTGTACTTTTATTAAAATGTTTTCATTTTTTGAAATAAAAAAGTATCTTTTAAAGTGAAACATAACTCTAAAAATTAAGAACACAAAATAATGTTATGAAATATCTTAAAATGAAATTAAGATTCAGTACAAGTAATAGTAAGCTAGTATGTGCATTATACTAACTACTTTATATATCTTCTCTCTTTCAATACTCACAATAGCTCTTCTAGAAAAATGTTCTTCCCATGACCACAGATGAGATTAAGACCCAGGGAAGTTAGGCAACAGCCCAGGGTCACACAGCTAGGATAAGGGAGAACCTGAACTCTAACTCAAGGTTTTTAGATGCTAACGCCCACATGGAGTGCACTGTCACTAACTTTATTATTCCCAAGTACTTCCCCCTGAATCCTTTCCCCTTTTTTTCATTGATACAGACTTCCCTGGTTTTCAGGCCAGCTCCTCTTCACACTTTCAGCAGCTCCTCATCCCATAGGCCACTCCCCAGATCCTGTGGCCCACTGCCTATACATTCAACACTGAGGCTTGCTAGAACAGAGGAAAATGAATATTTTAAAGTCTTTCTGAGAACATAAAATAATTGTTATCTACACCTTCCTGAGAACTATTAAGGGGTGAGCATCTGAGAAGGGCTCTTTGTGATTGAGTTTCTTGGAGTGAGAATGCAGATAGGGGCCTGAAGGAGAGATAGAAATTGTCCTCCTTGTGCAAAGGACTGGGGGAGGAGATGGAGTCTGGAGGATCTAGAGGCTGCTGTGGAGGGAGGAAGGGAGAGTGAGCTGCTGATCTGCAGGAAATGTGGGAGATAAGGGAGGGCTCATGGTGGGCACCCAGTAAATGTCCATAGGTTTTAACTAGAGAGAGATGTGGTAAATTATGGGGAACCATATAATCAGGAAGTTGCCTTCCAAATTGAAGCTGTGACCAGGAACTTTGCCTTTGGGTTAACAAAAATCTTTCTTCTGTTTCAGAAGCTGAGTAGTCAGATCAAGGAAACTTGAGGCAGCAGTGATTTGAGGTGAGATAGGATTCAAGGAATAATGAATCTGGAGCTGGTAGCTAAAGCCAAGGGATAGAATATGTAGTAAGAGGAAGAGGGAAGGGAACTATGTTGCTTATTGGTGCCCTTCCTCCACCATGTCAGGTAATTAATGTATATTACTCCATGAAATCTTCAGAGCCAATCTGCAAGGCAGTTGTTGCCCCCCACACGACAGATGAGGAAATAGGCTCAGAGTGATTGAATGTCTCGTTAAAGGTCACACAGATTGAAAATGTCAGAGCCCAGGGTGTTACCTCTAGTTGTTTGTGCCCCAAAGAAAAAGTTTATGAGGACTCCTGGATTCTAGAGTAGGAACATGTGTTTGATAAAGGTGTCTCTACCCCCTTGGCAGAGAGCAGTGTGGTTCCCTGGAACAGACCCTAGAGCAACCACAGGACTGACCCAGGACATGTCCAGTTTCCTTAGACTCATATAATCATGGTCCAAGCCACAGCTTCCAAACCTGGTGAAGCTGAAGCAAACTCTGAGTGGACCGTGGAAAGAACCTGTGTCCTTATTCTGTAGTCAAACTCAGAGCAGGGTGACAGTTAAGACTAGTAAGTCGTCACTTTTCAGAACTATCTTCATACTAGAACTTCTAGGGGAGTCATAGATCTTGGGAAAAGGCTGACTTGGGTCAGGACTATGTGTCAGAACAGCTGGGGTAGTCTTTGGATTTAGTGAGATTACACTGTGGATAAAGAATGTCACCTGCCAGATCAGTAAACAAAGGATGTTGTGGCCATTAAGCCATCAGCCACTGTAACCCCCTCCCCACAGTGCACCCTGAGGGCACTCAGGATGTAGAAAACAGGGTATTGGCCCTAGATAGCTAAGGTGCATATCAAAGGAATGATTTCAGTGAGCCAAGACTCTTGCATTTTCCCAAACATAGAAAAGTGCTAAATTCATTAACTTGAGATATCTGGTTTTTCTTTAATTAACAGTAATCCTTTGATGTTCCGACTACCTGTTTTTATTTGTTTGTTTCTCTTGGTTTTGGTTTGCAAAAACTCCTATATATATCCTGGCTCTTCCCTTACCTCTTTGGAACAGTCCCTCAGAGCTATCTAAGAGACTGTCTCTCAGGCTTAAGTCCTCAGCATGTCTGCTGAATAAAACATAATTCTCAACTTTTAGGTTGTGCATCTTTTTGCCAGTTGAGAATACTATGTCACTGAGGACAAGTCACTGAACATCTCTGAAGCTCAGTTTTGTAAAATGTGGATGATCTTATCTACTGCCAGGATCTTGTGGGGAATGGAGATAATATTAGACAAGAGTTTGCCACAACAGGTTAAGACCATGATATTAGCAGCTCTGGTTTTCGGAACGTTTTAAAAAATTCCAACATACTTTGTATATAACTATGTGTGTATTTTTTTTAAACATCTTTATTGGAGTATAATTGCTTTACAATGGTGTGTTAGTTTCTGCTTTATAACAAAGTGAATCAGTTATACATATACAAATGTCCCCATATCTCTTCCCTCTTGCATCTCCCTCCCTCCCACCCTCCCTATCCCACCCCTCTAGGTGGTCACAAAGCACAGAGCTGATCTCCCTGTGCTATGCGGTTGCCTCCCACTAGCTATCTATTTTACGTTTGGTAGTGTATATATGTCCATGCCACTCTCTCAATTTGTCACATCTTACCCTACCCCCTCCCCATATCCTCAAGTCCATTCTCTAGTATGTCTGTGTCTTTATTCCCGTCTTACCCCTAGGTTCTTCATGACCTTTTTTTTTTCCCATAGATTCCATATATATGTGTTAGCATACTGTATTTGTTTTTCTCTTTCTGACTTACTTCACTCTGTATGACAGACTCTAACTCCATCCTCCTCACTACAAATAACTCCATTTCATTTATTTTTATGGCTGAGTAATATTCCATTGTATATATGTGCCACATCTTCTTTATCCATTCATCTGATGATGGACATTTAGGTTGCTTCCATGTCCTGGCTATTGTAAATAGAGTTGCAATCAACATTTTGGTACATGACTCTTTTTGAATTATGGTTTTCTCAGGGTATATGCCCAGTAATGGGATTGCTGTGTCATATGGTAGTTCTATTTTTAGTTTTTTAAGGAATCTCCATACTGTTCTCCATAGTGGCTGTATCTATTTACATTCCCACCAACAGTGCAAGAGGGTTCCCTTTTCTCCACACCCTCTCCAGCATTTATTGTTTCTAGATTTTTTGATGATGGCCATTCTGACCGGTGTGAGATAATAACTCAATGTAGTTTTGATTTGCATTTCTCTAATGATTAATGATATTGAGCATTCTTTCATGTGTTTGTTGGCAATCTGTATATCTTCTTTGGAGAAATGTCTATTTAGGTCTTCTGCCCATTTTGGGATTAGGTTGTTTGTTTTTTTGTTATTGAGCTGCATGAGCTGCTTGTAAATCTTGGAGATTAATCCTTTGTCAGTTGCCTCATTTGCAAATGTTTTCTCCCATTCTGAAGGTTGTCTTTTGGTCTTGTTTATGGTTTCCTTTGCTGTGCAAAAGCTTTTAAGTTTCATTAGGTCCCATTTGTTTTTGTTTTTATCTCCATTTCTCTAGGAGCTGGGTCAAAAAGGATCTTGCTGTGATTTATGTCATACAGTGTTCTGCCTATGTTTTCCTCTAAGAGTTTGATAGTGTCTGGCATTACATTTAGGTCTTTAATCCATTTTGAGTTTATTTTTGTGTATGGTGTTAGGGAGTGTTCTAATTTCATACTTTTACATGTACCTGTCCATTCTTCCCAGCACCACTTATTGAAGAGGCTGTCTTTACTCCACTGTATATGCTTGCCTCCTTTATCAAACATAAGGTGACCATATGTGCGTGGGTTTATCTCTAGGCTCTCTATCCTGTTCCATTGATCTTTGTTTCTGTTTTTGTGCCAGTACCATACTGTCTTGATTACTGTAGCTTTGTAGTATACTCTGAAGTCAGGGAGCCTGATTCCTCCAGCTCCATTTTTTGTTCTCAAGATTGCTTTGGCTATTCGGGGTCTTTTGTGTTTCCATACAAATTGTGAAATTTTTTGTTCTAGTTCTGTGAAAAATGCCAGTGGTAGTTTGATAGGGATTGCATTGAATCTGTAGATTGCTTTGGGTAGTAGAGTCATTTTCACAATGTTGATTCTTCCAATCCAAGAACATGGTATAATTCTCCATCTATTTCTATCATCTTTAATTTCTTTCATCAGTGTCTTATACTTTTCTGCATACAGGTCTTTTGTCTCCTTAGGTAGGTTTATTCCTAGATATTTTATTCTTTTTGTTGCAGTGGTAAATGGGAGTGTTTTCTTAATTTCACTTTCAGATTTTTCATCATTAGTGTATAGGAATGCAAGAGATATATGTGCATTAATTTTGTATCCTGCTACCTTACCAAATTCATTGATTAGCTCTAGTAGTTTTCTGGTGGCATCTTTAGGATACTCTATGTATAGTATCATGTCATCTGCAAACAGTGACAGCTTTACTTCTTCTTTTCTGACTTGGATTCCTTTTATTTCTTTATCTTCTCTGATTGCTGTGGCTAAAACTTCCAAAATTCTGTTGAATAATAGTGGTGAGAGTGTGCAACCTTGTCTTGTTCCTGATCTTAGTGGAAATGGTTTCAGTTTTCACCATTGAGGATGATGTTGGCTGTGTGTTTGTCATATATGGCCTTTATTATGTTGAGGAAAGTTCCCTCTATGCCTACTTTTTGGAGGGTTTTTATCATAAATGGGTGTTGAAATTTGTCAAAAGCTTTCTCTGCATCTATTGAGACGATCATATGGTTTTTCTCCTTCAATTTGTTAATATGGTGTATCACATTGATTGATTTGCATATATTGAAGAAGCCTTGCATTCCTGGGATAAACCCCACTTGATCATAGTGTATGATCCTTTTAATGTGCTGTTGGATTCTGTTTGCTCGTATTTTGTTGAGGATTTTTGCATCTATGTTCATCAGTGATATTGGCCTGCAGTTTTCTTTCTTTGTGACATCTTTGTCTGGTTTTGGTATCAGGTTGATGGTGGCCTCGTAGAATGAGTTTGGGAGTTTTTCTCCCTCTGCTATATTTTGGAAGAGTTTGAGAAGGATAGGTGTTAGCTCTTCTCTAAATGTTTGAGAGAATTCGCCTGTGAAGCCATCTGGTCCTGGGCTTTTGTTTGTTGGAAGATTTTTAATCATGATCTCAATTTCAGTGCTTGTGATTGGTCTGTTTATATTTTCTATTTCTTCCTGGTTCAGTCTCGGAAGGTTGTGCTTTTCGAAGAATGTGTCCATTTCTTCCAGGTTTTCCATTTTATTGGCATATAGTTGCTTGTAGTAATCTCTCATGATCCTTTGTATTTCTGTAGTGTCAGTTGTTACTTCTCCTTTTTCATTTCTAATTCTATTGATTTGAGTGTTCTCCCTTTTTTTCTTGATGAGTCTGACTAATGGTTTATCAATTTTGTTTATATTCTGAAAGAACCAGCTTTTGGTTTTATTGATCTTTGCTATTGTTTCCTTCATTTCTTTTTCATTTATTTCTGATCTGATCTTCATGATTTCTTTCCTGCTGCCAACTTTAGGGTTGTTTTGTTCTTCTTTCTCTAATTGCTTTAGGTGCAAGATTACATTGTTTATTTGAGATGTTTCCTGTTTCTTGAGGTAGGCTTGTATTGCTATAAACTTCCCTCTTAGCACTGCTTTTGCTGCGTCCCATAGGTTTTGGATCGTCGTGTCTCCATTGTCATTTGTTTCTAGGTATTTTTTGATTTCCCCTTTGATTTCTTCAGTGATCACTTCGTTATTAAGTAGTGTATTGTGTAGCCTCCATGTGTTTGTAATTTTTACAGATCTTTTCCTGTAATTGATATCTAGTCTCATAGCGTTGTGGTCGGAAAAGATACTTGATACGATTTCAATTTTCTTAAATTTACCAAGGCTTGATTTCTGACCCAAGATATGATCTTTCCGGGAGAATGTTCCATGAGCACTTGAGAAAAATGTGTATTCTGTTGTTTTTGGGTGGAATGTCCTATAAATATCAATTAAGTCCATCTTGTTTAATGTATCATTTAAAGCTTGTGTTTCCTTATTTATTTTCATTTTGGATGATCTGTCCATTGGTGAAAGTGGGGTGTTAAAGTCCCCTACTATGATTCTGTTACTGTCGATTTCCTCTTTTATGGCTGTTAATATTTGCCTTATGTATTGAGGTGCTCCTGTGTTGGGTGCATAAATATTTACAATTGTTATATCTTCTTCTTGCATCGATCCCTTGATCATTATATAGTGTCCTTCTTTGTCTCTTGGAATAGTCTTTATTTTAAAGTCTATTTTGTCTGATATGAGAATTGCTACTCCAGCTTTCTTTTGATTTCCATTTGCATGGAATATCTTTTTCCATCCCCTCACTTTCAGTCTGTATGTGTCCCTAGGTCTGAAGGGGGTTTCTTGTAGACAGCATATATATGGGCCTTGTTTTTGTATCCATTCAGCCAGTCTGTTTCTTTTGGTGGGAGCATTTAATCCATTTACATTGAAGGTAATTATCGATATGTATGTTCCTATTCCCATTTTCTTAAATGTTTTGGGTTTGTTATTGTAGGTGTTTTCCTTCTCTTGTGTTCCTTGCCTAGAGAAGTTCCTTTAGCATTTGTTGTAAAGCTGGTTTGGTGGTGCTGAACTCTCTCAGCTTTTGCTTGTCTGTAAAGGTTTTAATTTCTCCATCCAATCTGAATGAGATCCTTGCTGGGTAGAGTAATCTTGGTTGTAGGTTTTTCTCCTTCATCACTTTAAATATGTTCTGCCATTCCCTTCTGGCTTGCAGAGTTTCTGCTGAAAGATCAGCTGTTAACCTTACGGGGATTCTCTTGTGTGTTATTTGTTGTCTTTCCCTTGCTGCTTTTAATATGTGTGTATTTGCACATTAAAAAATATAAAGGTCTGTAAGTCGTAGGCAGTAAGTTGTTTTTGTTTTCAGTTTTTATAGTTATGATGAATGCTGCAATAAATTCATTCATTACAAAGGTTTTAATAAAACTCCTTTGCCAGCCAAACATCTAATAGAGTTCAGTTTATGTGTCAGTTTATATGTGTGTATGTGTCGTATATACATCCTAGTTATTCTATTTGAACATATCTAGATACATCAGAGATGCTTACTGAATACTTATACATTTATTTATTTAAAAAGTAAAATTTATTTCCAAATCCTTAAACGAATAAATAAGACTTACGGAAAATAAGAAAAATTTCAAAAAATTCTTAATTTTTTGCTACTTTAAGCAATGTTCAGTGTATAACGTAATTAAGGCTTAGGCCACAGAGTTACGTTTCTGGAATTATGGCAGGGACCAAGTCCTACTGAAAGCAAACACAAAATGCTATGGTAAATAACACTGTGATCTATCCTTTTGGGAGTATTTTATCTGAAATTATTAATTGTTCCTGTAAGAAAATATGAATTGATTTTTGTTTTGTTCTATCTCAACAGTCATCATTCAGACAGCCCCAAGTCATTCTAATATTTTGTGGAAAAGGGCACTTCCTTGGCTCAGGAAGGAGGAGATTAGCAGGTAGCATACCATTAATATCCATTTTAAAGAAAGTGGTTCTGACAGATACTTGGCAAATGAGTGCTTCAGGTGCTCCTCCTCTGTAATACAGTCTCTTCCTCATGGCTTTAGCATGCCATATCCACTAAATGCACAAAGTCTTTTCTCAAACTCTTTTTGATGATAGATTTTTCTAGAGAAAGTTGAAAAATCACTATTATTTATAGGATGTTAACTATATTCCAGGAACTGACTGAATTTACCCCCAAATCCAAGGGAATACAAACTGTTAAATCCACAAAACAACATAGACAATACAGACAATTAATTACTGATTTTAGATATAAGGAAAGTGAAGCTCAGGATAAGCAACTTATCCAAGGTCAAATAGTTAGTAGCTGAAAAAACTAGAGTTGGTGTTAGGGGAAACACTGACTGAAACTGCCTGCCCTGGCCAGGCAAAGACAGTAACAATTTGCATGAGTAATTTTATGCCAGGAGATCCTGGTAAGGGTTAGGGTTAGCACGGAACTAACAAGCCACCACCAACCAGAAGAATACGGGAAAGGTGAAAAGGAGAGGAGACGCCAGTCAGTCTGTCCTACCATCCTCCCAGAATCCTCCTCGCTGGAATCCATCTTGGCTGGGCGGTTGCGCTCACCACCAGGAAGGACCCTGAGTCAGAATGATTGGCCAGAGACAACCCGGAAACTAACCCCATTATCATGAAACCCAAGACTGTGTGCCACGTGGCAGAGAAGTTCTCCTGGGTTCCCTTACCCTGCTGCTCTCCGCCCGGGTGCCCCTTCCAACAGAGTCTCTTGCTTTGTCAGCACATGTGTCTCCTCATACAATTCATTTCCAAGTGTTAGACAAGAGGCCACTCTCAGGCCCTGGAAGGGGTACCCCTTCCTGCAACATTGGAACTTAACGTGGTCAGTGGTATGCTGGTAAATGTTTAAAAACCATCAAGGGAAGAAGGAGAGGCCTGGGAGTACATATTCTGTAGAGTTTTCTGATTTCTGTGGTGGAAATAATCCACCATAACCAATTTCAAGGGAGGGATGCATACAATCAGTTCTCAAGAGCCAGTGTGAGCCAGCTCCGGCATACCACTACAATGGGGCAGGCAGTTAAACAGTCAGCATCATAATTTCCTCACTGTAAACTGAGAATGAGAATAACTGCACTGAAGGAATGCTCTGAAGGCTTACTGGGATAACAGTGGGAGAGTGCCTAACACTGGGCTTGGCCCACAGGTGCTATAATAGTGACAAAAATAACTGCTTTCTGTGTAACAATAAAACAAGATCATTACCACTTTCCTTAGCTAACTCCTGAATTGAATTTACTCTTTATCAGCAATAACTAACATATTTACCAGAATATTCCTGTATGGGCCTTTCCCTAGAGACAAATTTAAAAATTAACATATGAACAATAATTTATAACATGTAGGTCAGAAAACTATAGACTGACCGGGTTCTGTGTGGCACACCTTAACTCTTAGTTATCTGACCTTTCTGAGTTATAGCTCCTAATTAAACAGGCATCATATGAGTTACACTTCAAGTCTGGTAGGATAGTGAGAGAATTTTGTGGCACATCTGGCACAGAGTCTGGTACATAGTGCAAGCACTTATATATGGTACCTTTAGACTCATATAGTAATTCACACCCTGAAGCTTTCCCTGCTATAGTAATTTTCACCCTGAAGTTAGGGAGGATGTTCTTCTTTCCCCCAGGGACACTGAGAAATGGACTATTTCCTGCCATATCAACAAACAAAGGATGTCACAGTCAACAATGATTGCAGCCCTCCAACGTGAGCCAATGAGCCAAGGAAATTCGGGCTGAAAAGAATACCTGCCATCTAGCAGCCATCAGACTGCAGCCATTCCCTGTGGTGAGCCCTGAGGAAACTCAAGATGTGTCCAGATACTGGCCCCAGATAGCTGAGGTGCATATCAAAGGAATGATTTCAGTGAGCCCAGACTCTTACATCTTCCCATACATAGAAAAGCGCTGAATTCCTTAATTTGAGGTGTCTGGTTTTCTTTAATTAACAATAATCTTTTGACATTCCCGACTACCTGTCCTTTGTTGCAAAACTCCTATACATCCTGGGTCCTCCCCTCGCCTCCTTGGAGCAGTTTCTCAGAGCTATTGGAAATGCTATCTCCTGGGATGCAGTCCTCATTTTGCCCCAAATAAAACTTAACTTGCAACTCTCACGTTGTGGATATAGTTTTTTAAGTCAACACACCAAACAAGACTAGGAGAAAAGATTGTTTCCTTACCAGTAGCATAGTGTATGCTATCAGGCAGAGGCTCCATGGGACCGGTCCCCACATAGGGTGCACATACTTCCCAGAGTCACCAAGCAGCTTCAGAAATCTCACAGGTTCCTGAGATTGAAAAAAAAAAAAAAACTCACACAACTATCCTTTTGGTCTCAGAATGTACGGTCAGTAAGTAAAATGGCTTGCATTTCCTGTTCATTTGTAGAAGCTTTTAAGTGCCTTTCTGTACAATCAACCTATTCTGGAGTGATGCCTCATTAGCAGGCACCAATGGTAGAGAGGTTATGACCACAGGCTCTGATTCAGGCATTATTTTTTGGAATCTGTCTGGAAGGAAAACAACTTTTTCCTTTCATTTTATTTTATTTCAGGTTGTGTATTTCAGGACCATTTTTTCCAATAAGTAGCTGTATTTTAGTTTTCCCAAATTACAGTAATGTTCTGTAGGAGATGATATCAATTAGATGTTTAGTTTATGAGCTTCCCTTTTGCTTGAATCTGATAGCTTTCAATATCAATGTACATCTTAGAGGGAATCATCCTCACCTTAAAAAAAATTTGTCTGTTTTTGCAATTACCAAGATGCCTATTTAAAAATTCCAACCATATGACAGACACTTTATGGGTATGTGGTGTTAAGACCAAAAATTTAGGCTCAGTATTATGTATTGCCTTGACACGTGGTGAAATTAGGAGGGTGTTGAATGACCTAACCACGAGTTCCCCTCCCCAGTTGTACCATGGATAAGGTCCTTTAATCAAACAGCCTTCCTTATCAGGATGACCAGGCACAGTTCCTGCTTATCCCTGAGTAGCAGGTTTCACTTCCCTGAATGCCTAAGGAATTATTCAAACAAGCCAATCAAATCCTCCCATGGGAAACAGGGGCACCTCAGCCTCTTAATACTACAAAACCTGCTTTACACGACACTAGTTGTCTACTCTGTTCCCAAGTGCAACCCCTGTGTGGCCCTGCATGGCATGAGGTGTCCTTCTCCCCCAGGTTGTGAATATAGGTGACTGATAAACTACTGTTGATTTCATCTGTTCAGTGTCGAGTGTCATGTGTTTGGCCATCCCCATAACCAAAGCACAGGAATATCTCCCTCAGCAAAGTAGTGAATAGGAGGCAATCTTACTGCTAATTACCACAAAACCCCTGTGACATAGGTGTTTTTATTACAATTTTACTAATGTCAAGAAATTAAGATTCAAAAAAAGATAACTTTCTCCCAGTCACACAGCTAGGAAGGTGCCACACTAGGGTTTAACTCAGTCCTTTCACACTTCAAAACCTGTGCTTGTTTTAGCTAACTTATCTCAAATGTCCAAAAAATTGAGAAAAAATCTGCTTATTTTAAATATCCAATGTAATAAACATTTTAAAGAGTTCATATTAAAACAAGGAAACAAATAAGCTAGATACTAGGTGCATGCACTGTAAGGTAAGCTCTTGTCAAAATGAACCCATATTTGCATGTGACTATATTTCCCAAAATGCTTTGAAAGAGGTATTGTGTTTTCCTTGCAATGAACATTCATTCCCAGTCATTTCTATTTTTCTCCCCTGAATCTCAGTGGCTGGAGACCTGGAAAATATATATTTTTCCTAGACCTCGACCTCCTTGTCAGCAGGAATGTCAATGTTTTTATGTGTTCAGCTAAAAAGATGACCTCTTATGAGATTTGGAAGGTGCAGGGGAAGCAGAAGCCATGTTTTCCCCAGCTACAGTGGCTTATACATTGGTTTTGGTGAACATGGGTTTTGCAGGGGCTTCTGTTTTCCCTTATCAGTCATCTGCCTCAGAAATGCAGAGGATTCATGGAGTTTGCTACAGTTTTCTGATCTCTGGGTGATAGCAGAAACTTCTGTTTTTTTCAATTCTGTGGCAAAGAACCTAAAAAGTAGAGATGAACCCTGTATCAATTTCACTCACCTAATTCCACATATTAAATATCATCCACTGATAGCTTCATTCTTTTCCCTATATCCACTGCATCTTCAGGATCTTCACTCATCTCTGTTAATAGATGACCAATTTATATCTCTGTCTAAGCCCCATATTGCATGATCACTTCCCAAACTAGGTCTTCAACAAGGGATCCTTCTCAGAATCTTTACTTCTTATAGGAGGCACCTGGAAACATAATTCTTTCTCACTCTCACAAAAGTTGAAAACAAATTTCCCTGACACAATATAACTAAAACACTGATATGGTTCAGGTTGAAAACTAGTTTGAATTAACCAGACGGTTGCTGGAGGTTCTGAGAAGTCTCTGGAATAAAGAGCTGGTAGAAACTCTTAAGAGGAAATTAGATTACAAACTTTGGGGAATTTCTTAGTGAGAAAAGAGAAGGGAATCAAGGCTAACTGTTGGGACAATAATCAAGATGGGGGCTGGCTATGCAAGTCTTGAGTACACAAGCAAAAAATGGGATTGAATACTACTTCTGAGCATGGAGTTGATTATAATATTTACTTATTATCCCATAAACCCTATAGAGTCTGTAGCAATAGCCCCTCTTTTATTCCTGATATTGGTACTTCGTGTGTTCTCTCTTTTGTTCTTGATCAATCAGTCTGGCCAGAGGTTTATCAATTTTATTGACCTTATCAAAGAACCAGCTTTTAGTTTTATTGATTTTTTAGTATTATGTTATCAATGATAATGATTTCTACTCTTTTTCCTTCCCTTTGCCTTCTTTGAGTTTCATGTTGTTCTTGCTTTAATACTTCTGAGGTATCATTTACTTACCATGAAATTCACTGATTTTAAGTGTCCAATCAGTGGTTTTTAATAAAACCAGGGCAGATATGTAACAGAATGAGCATGAATGCAGGCAATCTCCAGGTGTGTATGGATGATCTAAAAAATCTCTTTGTAGAAAGGGCTACAATATACAGTTCGCCAAAATGTTACAGCAGTAAAGTTGTTTTAGGTTCAGGCTGAAGAGCCTCTTGGCCTCATTTCCAATAAGTGGTCAATCTTGGTAGTGCAGACAAAGGGGCGACCCGGTAAGTTCTTAGAACCTGAGCACACACCCCATACCCCCACCCCCCACCCTGTACTGCAGGGTGACAACCTGGCCAGATTTGCTTTTATGGCTGAGGATGCCATAGGCAAGGTAAGGAAGAGAACTGCGGCTCAATCGCACAGCCAAGAGCAGCCAGGGATCCCTGATCCCCTTGCTCCCCGCCCCCCAACCCCACCCTCACCCTCACTGCCCCCACCAGCGCAGCCACTTTGGTCGTGGTGCCGGGCGCGTGCAGCCACCGGCTTGTCCAAGGTCAGGAGCCCGGCGGTGGCAAAGAACACTACTGGAAAAAGTCGGCAGGCTAGTGAAGCGGACTCCAAAAGACCCATAGCCACATGCGCCGCCCTGGCACTCGCCGTGTCCTCAAAGGAGATAAACCTGAGCGCGCAGCCAGGGCGCTGGGAGACCTTGGGGAAGCTGTGAGGTTTCGGCTGCATGCATACGGCCGAGTTTGCTCGACACTTCAAGTCCCCAGGCCTGGTGAACTACACTGGGGGCTGCCACTGCTGCACGGTTAAATTTGAGCCTCGCCCCTGCAAACCTGTGAGTTCTGGTTTGCAGCTGCAGGCTGTGCAGGAAGAAGCAGCACAGATACTCCCTCCTCCCAGTCTCACGCTTCATGCTCCTCCTGGGCGCTGAGAACATCATTATTTACCTATCCCACACCCACCCGGCGCTGCACAGCTTCTGCAGCAGGTGCAGGGTGCAGAGTTTCCACGCGTCCATCTCTGACCCGGGGATTTACAGCGTCGCCTCACGCTGCCTGGACGAGGGGAAATTTTCCTGACGGTAAAGCTCACGGACACGTGGAGGCCCCCTTACTCTCGTACTATTCCATGCTCAGCTTTAAGCAATTCAGCAAATTTACCATTTAAGTGTTGTATGTTTATGGCTCTAGAGACATCTCCAGGTAAGCAGATCTCCATCGTGACTCTGAATCTGTCTTTCGCGGTGGTGGTTTGCTCTGCAACCTCGGCTCACCAATGATTTTTTTTTAAGTTGATTCAGTTTGTCCAGCTTCTTCTTCTTATAAGAAAGGGGGTGAGGATTTCCAACCTCTTTACACGAAGGAGCTAGAACCAGAAGTCCTCACTTGTGGTCATTTTTGCAATATGCTACAATCATTATAAGGCTATAATTTAGAAATATCATGGTAAATTTCAGAGAAACAGAAAAGATGAAAGTTGTCTCAGGGAGCCGGAGCAGCAGGAGTGGGTAGGGTATGTGTGTGTAAGAGAATTTAGAATCAAATGATTTCTGACTTCATTAAAGGCTAGTGTTACTATTTAACTTTTAAGAGCATGCATGTGTGCTATTTTCAGAAAATTAAAGAATAGGTGATGCATTTTATGTAGAAATAATCTGTATGTGGAAAATACATAGAAATAATAAGCATAACTTCAAGAAGATTAATAAAATCTCAGAAATACATACACTTTCCTAAAACAGTTATTACCTCCTACTTGTTGATGTTAATTGTTACTTTGTAAATTACCACATGTTTTACTCTTGATCCCAGCAGGCTTGCACATTAATTGACTTGAGTAATAACGTGAAAATTGCCCTTTGCTAAATTTGGGGTAAACAATGCAAGAGAGGGGACTATATTCCCATTTCCCAGATGAAGAAACTCAGGGTTGAAAGATTAAGATTAATTTGGGGAAAGTCATACACTAAGTGGTGGAACTAGGACAGTCACCCAAGTCCCTCTGTAATCAGCATCTATGTTATTTACGGTGTATCTCTCTCCCTTTCCTAGAATGCACTTTTGAATAGCCACACCTTTATCAGAAAATGGTGTTATTCTTCCACTAGGCCTGGGAACCAAAATTACTGTTGAACGCACAAGGAAAATTGAATACAATCATCCCATTCTTGTAAAGAATCACAAATTCCTAAAACAATAAAAAAAAAAGTGATCTAGAAGCTAGAAGAAAAGATAGAAATCTTCCAAAATTATGAAGGGAGTCTAAACCCTGATTCTAAAACCTGGAAGAGATGGTATACCACCCACCATCTCACAGAGAAAAATATGGCTCTATCTCACTTACGAACATAAATTACAGTTTTTTATCAATAAAGCTTGAGTGAATAAAATTCGACAGTTTATAAAAATCTACCCCAATCTGGTAGTTTCCTAGTCATAAAAGCATGGTGTAGTATTAGGAAATATTTGAAAATTTTAATAATCAGTAAGTCAAAGGAGAAAGATCATATGTTCATCTGAAGCACTGAACAAAGAATTCAATAAAATCAATCAAATGATAAATTTTGCGGTTTTTCTTAGTTCTTGTTTACTCTGCTGACAGAATTATGTTAAAATCCTAAACTCTTGGGACCAGGGCTCCTTAGTTGTGGCTGTCAGGCTCCTTAGTTGTGGCAGGCGGGCTCCTTAGTTGTGTCATGCAAACTCTTAGTAGTGGCATGCATGTGGGATCTAGTTCCCTGACCAGGGATTGAACCCGGGCCCCCTGTATTCAGAGCATGGAGTATTATCCACTGCGCCACCAGGGAAGTCCCAGTAGTTTGTATCTGTTAATTCCATACTCCTAATTTATCCCTTCCCCCATCCTTTTTTCCCTTTGGTAACCATAATTTTCTATGTCTGTGAGTCTGCTTCTGTTTTGTATATAGATTCATTTGTATTATTTTTTTAGATTCCACATATGAGTCATATCATATATTATTTGTCATTCTCTGTTTGGCTTACTCCACTAAGTATAATATTCTCTAGGTCTATCTGTGTTGCTACAGATGGCAATATTTCATTTTTTATGGCTGGAGTAATAGTCCATTGTGTATATATATATATATATATATATATATATATATATATATATATATATATATATATATATATATATATATATATACCACATCTTCCTAAGCCAGTAGTCTGTTGATGGATACTTGGGTTGTTTCTCTGTCTTGGCTATTGTAAATAGTGCTGCTGTGAACATTGAGGTGCATGTATCTTTTCAATTAGAGTTTTCTGGGGTTTTTTTTTCCAGATATTTACCCAGGAATGGGATTGCTGGATCATATGGTAGCTCTATTTTTAGTTTTTCAAGGAATCTCCATACTATTTTCCATAGTGACTGCAATAATTTACATTCCCACCAACAGTGTATAAGGGTTCCGTTTTCTCCACACCCTCTCCAGCATTTATTATTTGTAGACTTTTTGATGATAGCCATTCTGAATGGTGTGTAGGTGATACCTCATTGTGGTTTTGATTTGCATTTCTCTAATAATTAGTTATGTTGAGCATCTTTTCATGTACTTGTTAGCTATCCATATGTCTTCTTTGGAGAAATGTCTGTTTAGGTCTTCTGCTCATTTTTTGATTGATTGGGTTGCTTGTTTTTTCAGTATTGAGTTGTATGAGCTGTTCGTATATTTTGGATATTAACCTCTTGTTGGTCACATCACTTGCAAATATTTTCTCCCATTCCATAGGTTATCATTTTGTTTTGTTGATGGTTTCCATTGCTGTGCAAAAGCTTTTAAATTTGATTAGGTCTCATTTGTTTATTTTCTGCTCTTATTTCTTTTGCCTTGGGAGACTGACATAAGAAAATATTGCTATGGTTTATGGCTGAGAATGTTTGGCCTATGTTCTGTTCTAGGAGTTTTGTGGTGTCATGTCTTATATTTAGGCTTTTAAACCATTTTGAGTTCATTTTTGTATATGGTGTGAGTATTTCAATTTCATTGATTTATATGTAGCTGTCCAGCTTTTCCATCACCACTTGTTGAAGAGACTGTCTTTTCTCCATTGTATATTCTTGCCTCCTTTGTCATAGATTAATTTACTGTAGGGTGTGTGGGTTTATTTCTGGGTCCTCTATTCTGTTACATTGATCTATATGTCTGTTTTTGTGCCAGTACCACGCTATTTTGATTACTATAGCTTTATAATACAGTCTGAAGTCTGGAAGGGTTAAAAGCATTTCCATTTTTCCATTTTAAAATTGCCTATAAGGGGTGTGATTCTGAAGTATATTTCTGTCAACCCTTCTTGCCTTTTATAAGGTTTTTTCTTATATGTTAGCTTTTTTTTCCATTGAAGTAGAACATACAAAGAGAACAGTTCATAAATCATAAGGGGCAACAACTTGATGACATTTTACAAAGCGAACACATGCATGTAAAACCACCAAGACTAAGATATAGAACGTTACTGGTGCCCAGAAACCTATATTATGTAGTCATTACTCCTGAAAGTTAACCACTCTTCTGACCTATGTCGCTATATATTCATTTTGCCTGTTTTTTAAACTTTATACAAACAGAATTATCAATCATGTACATTTTTATGCTGGTTTCCTTTGTTCAATACACTGATTTTTGGATCTGTCCATATTTGTTGCATGTAGGGATATTTGATTATTTCATGGCTGTGTAGCATTCCATTATATGGATACCACACTTGTCTTTATTCACTCAACTGTTGATAAACATTCACACTGTTTCCAGTTTGTGACTATTTCTAATAATGCTACTAAGAACATCTTGTTCATGCCTTTTGGAGAACATATTTATGCATTTCTGTTTGATATATACTTTGTGCAGTAGGCAGAATTCTATGATGATACCCAATGATGCTTAACTTTGTATGATCTCCTCCCATTGAATGTGGATGGAACCTGTGGATATAATAATAATCAGTAAGATATCACTCCCATGATTGTGTTAAATTGTATGGCGGGGGGAGGCTTTTGCAGGTGTAATTCAGGTCACAGATAGTCGATCTTAGGACAGGGAGATTATTTGGGGTGGGCCAGACCTACTTGAGTGAGCACTTACAAGGGCCTTGGTCCTTGCTGAAAGATCTGAAGCATGAGAGAATATTTGGAGGGGGCCACAGGGTGAGGAAGTACAGGCAGCCTCTAGGAGATGAGTGCTGCTCCAGGCTGACAGCCAGCAATGAAATGGGGGCCTCGTTCCTCCAGCAGCTGGGAACTGAATTCAACTAACAGGATGGGAGAGTTTGGAAGGGACTCTTCCCCAGAGCCTCCAGAAAGGAACACAGCAAGTCCACCATCATCTCATCCTGTTAGACCCTAGCAGGGAAGCTGGTCACACTGGGCACAGACTTCTGACCTGCACAACTGTGAGCTAATAAATGAGGGCTGTTTTAAGTTGCTGAGTGTGGTCATTTGTTCCCTATCAATAGAAAACTAATATAGGTTTTGATACCTGGAGGCGCGGTGCCGCCACTGGAAACCCCTAAAAATGTGGGTGTGGCTTTGGAACTGAGTATTGGCTGAAGACTGGAAGAATTTTGATGTCAAAATACTAGAGAAAGACTAAGTTGTCTTCCTGAATTGCCTTGGACAGACTGTTAGTAGAAATCAGCTGAATTTCCAGACTGCCTTGGAATTCTGACTCCTTTCTGCCTTCTATGTCCCCCCATATTAGACCATAATGTTTACATCTGTTATCCTATGCCAGTCCCACTATTGTGTGTAGGGGAAGATAGTTTGTCACTTTAGTATCACCAGTACACAGTTGGAGAGGGATTGTGTCCCAGGAGTTGTACTGCATGGATTATACCAAGGAACCTCATGCATGCTTGATTTCGATGATTGAGATGATAAGATTTTGGACTTTGAGCTGATGAGATTTAGATGAGCTTTTGGAATTGAGCTGATGCTATAATACCTTGAGAAATTTGGAAACTGTGAGATGAGGTGAATGACTATTCTATGTGGGACTGGATTGCCTGGGGCCAGAGGGAAGAATTCTAAGATGACTCCTAATGACCCTTGACCTAGTATAATCTCCTCTCCTTAAGTGTGAGAAGAGCCTGGTATTATGATGCCATATTGCTCCTGTGATTATGTTACATCATATGGGAAAAGATTTTGCAGATATATCGAGGTCCCAAATCAGGACTTTCAAATAAGGAGGTACCCTGAGTGAGTCAGACCCAACCAGGTGAGACTTTAAACTGGCCTGTGCGCTTTCTAAGAGATTCAAGTGAGAGAGAGTATATGGAGAGACTGATGTTACAAGAAACTGTTAGAAATCTCTAGGAGCTAAAAGTGGAACTAAATTCTGCCAATAACTTGAATGAGCTTGGAAGTGGATTCTTCTGAAGAGCACTCAGAAAGAAACACAGCCTGGCTGTCTTAATTAGTTTGGGCTGCTGTAACAAATTACTATAGACTGAGTAGCTTAAACAACAAAAATTTATTTCTCACAGTTCTAGAGGCTGGGAAGTCCCATATCAAGGAGCCAAAGGTTTGGTGTCTGGTGAAGGCCTGCTTCCTGGTGTGCAGATGGCCACCTTACTGTATCTTCACACACAGAGAGAGCTCTGTTCTTTTCATCCCCTTATAAGGGCACCAGTCCCATCCTGGGGCTCCACCGCCATGACCCATCCAAACCTAATTACCTTCCAAAGGCTCCACCTCCAAATTCTACCACATTGGGGATCAGGGTCTTAACATGTGGATTTTAGGAGAGACACAAACATTCAGTCCATAGCACTGGCGGACTGATTTCTCAGGCTGACTTCACCCTGTGTGACAACTGAGCAGACAACCCAGCCATGCCATGCATGGACTTCTGAACCTACAAAACTGGGAGCTAATAAATGGACATTGTTTTAAGCCATTAAGTTTGTGGTAATTTGTTATGCAGGAATAGAAAGCTAATACAGATGGAGTTGCTGGGTTATAGAAAAGGCATACATTCAGCTTTGATACTGCCAAACAGTTTTCCAAGTGGTAGTACCAATTTATACTCCCACCAGCACTTAGAGTTCCACTTCTTTGTTTTCTCCACCTCTTGATACTTTGGCTATTCTGGCTACATTTTGGCTATTCTGGTAGATATTTTCTGATATCTCATTGTAATTTAAATTTGCATATCCCTCATGACTGAGTTTGGGCAATCTTTTGTTTATTGGTCAGTTGGATGTCCCATATTGTGACGTGCCTATTGAAATATTGCACCAATGTTCAATTGCATTGGCTTTTTATCTTCTTGATTTTATTCTGTACATAAGATATTTTTTGGATGTGTGTGTGGATATATATTTTTTCCATGTTTTCCTTTATTGTCAGTGCTTTTTCTGTCCTGTTTCAGATATCATCATCTACTCCAAGGTCATGAAGATATGTTTATACATTATACATGTATACATTTCTTTCTTTCTTTTATTGAAGCACAGTTGATAAAATGCTTATACATTATTTTCCAGCTTTATTTTCTGGAATTAATTTTTGTGTATGATGTAAGTTAGGAGCCAAAGTTATTTTTTCCGTAAGGATGGATATACAATTAGTCTAGTTCTACTTATTTAAAGGACTGTCCTTCCTCCCAAGCACTGCATTGGTACCTTTGTTGTAAATCAGGTGAAAATATATGTGTGTGTGTGTGTGTGTGTGTGTGTGTGTGTAGCCATATTTGTGTGCATCTCTTTGTGGACTCTTTTCTTTGTTCCATTGGTCTATTTGTCTATTCTTTTACACAAATCACACTATCTTTTGTTTTGTTTTGTTTTGTTTAACATCTTTATTGGAGTATAATTGCTTTACAATGGTGTGTTAGTTTCTGCTTTATAACAAAGTGAATCAGTTATACACATACATATATCCCCATATCTCTTCCCTCTTGCATCTCCCTCCCTCCCACCCTCCTTATCCCACCCCTCTAGGTGGTCACAAAGGACCGAGCTGATCTCCCTGTGCTATGCGGCTGCTTCCCACTAGCTATCTATTTTACATTTGGTAGTGTATATATGTCCATGCCACTCTCTTACTTTGTCCCAGCTTACCCTTCCCCCTCCCCGTGTCCTCAAGTCCATTCTCTAGTAGGTCTGCGTCTTTATTCCCATCGTGCCCCTAGGTTCTTCATGACCATTTTTTTTTTAATCACACTATCTTAATGATTATGGCTTTATAGTTGCCCTTGCAATGTAGCTTTGAAAGTCCTTCAAATTTCTTCTTCTGGATGGCTTTGGCTGTTCTTGGATCTTTGATATTCACATATATTTTAGAATCAGTTGGCTAATTTCCATTTACAAAAAATCAGCTGGGATTTCAACTGAAGTTAGATGGAATCCATAAATCATTTTGATGAGAAATCTCTCTTTGATTTAATTTTCATAATGTTGTCTTCTAATCAATGAACATGGTGTATCTCCAATTTATCTAGGTCTTCTTTAATATCTCTCAGAAATGTTATATAGATTTCTGGGCAGAGGTCTTGTGAATATCTTTTATTAGATTTGTTCCTAGGTATTTGATGTTTCTGATTTATAGTGAATGGCATTAAAATTTTTTTCTTTATAAATAAAGAATATAGAAATGCAACTCAATTTTGTAATATTGACCTTATATCCAGCAATCATGCTAAATTCATTTATTGATTCTAATATTTGATATATACATTCTTTAAGTTAAGTTAAACAATCTGTTATGTCTCTTCTATTTTTTAAAAGCTGAGAAACCATTCCCCAAAGACCCCAAAGCTACTTACATTTATATCTCGTTAACCACAACTGGGAAATATACATTCACAAACCAGTCACTGGAGTAGTAATGAGGTTATTATGACCTGGTTAGTCAAACACACTGCCCTTTATATATCAAATACATTGCTTTATGATTATGATGCCACAATTTTTCCTTATTTTAACCAAATATATAAATATTTACATATTAATACTTAGATTAGAAGGTTGAGAATCAGTAAATATATGATGATGGATTTTTTGTGGAATATTCCTCCATGTAAATGAGTTGAAATTATAATTCTTAAGTTATATAATTTCTTAAGCAATGACTAGTATGTTTCATATGTGAAAAACATTTGTAGCTTGTTGAAGAAGAATAAATTTTTAAAATGAAAAAAAATTAGTTCATTTCAAAAAATACCCTTTTGCTATTTATTAAAGCACAAAATTATCATAGAAAATTTAATACATACACATATCAAACTTTTAGCAATAGTGATCAATCACTGGTAGGATTGATCATGATGTAAATTTTGTCTTCAACTTTTTTGAATAATTTAAATGCTCTACTGCGGGGTTTGTCAAACTGGACACTGTTGGCATTTTGGGTCAGATAATTCTGTGTTGTCAGAGGCTCTCCTGTACATTGAAGGGACTGAGAGCATCCCTAGCCTCTGCATACTAAATGCCAGTAGCACCTCTCCCTCCCCAATTGTGATGGTCTCCAGACGTTTCCAAATCCCGACACCTGGAGGGCAAAATGCCCCCCTCCCTGTTGCATTATAGTGAATGAAATTCTAATATATGTAGAAAGCTAGGTAGATGTAAAAATAAATATACAGATGTAAACATAGATCAGTAGATAGAATACATCATGTGTTTTTTGTGTAGATATCATAGCCCACAGCATTAACATTTTTTTAAAAAATCCTATAAATGCTGCATAGGTTTATTTTATGGACATCCAGTATCCTATTGGAAATAGGATTTCAGGTTATTTAAAATAAATGACACTATAATAATCACCTTTGAGCACATAACATTGTGAGTATATATGAGTATTTCTTTAGAGTTAATGCCTAGAAGAGAAATTGTAGTGTCAAATGGACATTTCATCGGCAAGATGCTATGAATTTATAACCCCATCCAGTAGTATATAAGATAGCCTGTGTTTTTTGTTTTTACAACAGCTTAAAATCTAAACAAACATTACAAATTGTTTTAAAAATGCAAATAGCTCTATTTTTTCTGAGCACAAGAGTAATGTATGCTCATTGAAAACATTCAGAAGATAAAGTATGAGAGAACAAAACTCACCCTTCCAGATTCTTTTTA